>NC_133201.1:58957796-58975296 GCF_958299795.1 Porites lutea | reverse complement strand
TATATTTTTAGTCATTTTGAAATAGTCATCTTTTCTCAGAATTTCTTTGTCTGTATAATAATTTTTTGTAATCTTAACAGGGACAGTTTCTTCTGAAAATACCACAGTACCTGCAATCGCTATCGTCACATCGCCTGCACCTGCTGACACTAAATCTACCAGTAAAATTGCATCTACAACAGTATCACCTACTGCAACATCATCAACTGCTCCAACAAGTAAACCTTCCACTCCTCCTACAAAAGCCCCCAGCCCTGCTGGTCAAACCACTGCAGCTCCATCCTCAGGCGGCAGAAAATTTGATGGTGCTTCGTTTATTGGTGGAATAATTTTGGGAATGGTTTTGACGGCAATTTTTATTTTGGCCTATAAATGGTGGCAAAAAAGAAACAAGAGCTATCACAGCTTGTGATCAGTGAGGTGATTGGGACAATTTTTCACGAATGAGTACTTAGTGACTCTGAGAGAGAGCTCATATACTTTCTTATAATTTTTACTTTCATGGTTTCATATTGCGCTGGTGCAATATTATTGTATACCACTTAATGACTGTTATGTAAAGTTAGGTAAATAATCAATTTTCTAATGTAAGCAAACACGTAGCGGTAACTTATAACTTAGGTATAAATTATTTCACATTTTATTGTTTAAAATAATGACAGTCTTGGATGTTGTTTACATTTGCTATGCTATGAAGTTGTATTTTTGATAGATCAAAATTACAGGGATTTGTTGGGGAGGTTGATTTCCTCCAGTGAGGATCAGAGATTGTGTGATGAGCCAAGAGTGTCTGCTTGGTAGGCCAGGTTAATACAGGTTTCACCGTAGTTTGAATCGAGATATTAGAATTTTTATTGTTTACACTTTTACTTCTTTTCAACAGTTTATGAACTAACAGTATAACTGACAATTCACACATAATTAAGAGAACAAAGCCCCCGCGTGTTTTCCGCATTTCTTATTTTTGAACGACTTTTCACTTTCACCACTATCTCAGAGCCTGGAACAGGCTAAGTTGGTCAGTGCTAGGTAACAAACAGTATGTTATAAGCTTCTCTGGTTTTCTAGAAATTAGCCTCCGGGGCAATATAGGATTGTTCATACTTAATAGAATCAAAGTTAATGGCAAATAAAGTGTGATATTTTAAATAAAATAATTTTGTAGTAATTCATTATTGTGAGATAATTTTACAAGGGGTCAGTGTTGTAGCTGACTCAGCGGGACGCCAAAAAAAGACAAGGGTACTTCAGGAAGTGCATTGTATTTTCAGGAGTTCTCAAGGTCTTGTGGGCTACAGATCAAGCTAGAATTTAGGTGTGTTGGTTTTTTGAGGAGAGGTGAACATCTTGGAGCACAGGAAAGAACAATCTCATCCCACAAGTGACATAGAGCTGACACCCTAAGAAAACAGCCAACATTTCGCATCACCACCACTGGTTTCCCTGTGAAATGACGTTCTAGAAACAAGCGCAGACAGTACATACCGATGATGCAAGACTAACCAGATCTTTGTTGGTTGAAACACATTTTCAACCATCAGAACCACTACCCAGATCTGGGTAGTGATGCGTCATCAGTATGGAATTCCTGTGCTTGTTTCTCAGACGTCATTTAGCAGGCAAACAACAAGTGGTGGTGTCACCAAATGTACACTGTTTTCTCTAGGTATCTTACCTTGTTTTAGTAGCAAAACAGGGGCAATATGCCATTGGAGGGATCTTGTTTCTATC
This sequence comes from Porites lutea, assembly GCF_958299795.1. Taxonomy (NCBI): domain Eukaryota; kingdom Metazoa; phylum Cnidaria; class Anthozoa; order Scleractinia; family Poritidae; genus Porites; species Porites lutea. The sequence goes on along the minus strand of NC_133201.1, from coordinate 58,973,565 downwards.
CTATGCACTACTCTACTTGCAGGTGTAAAGGACAATCATCATTAACAATGGCGCTTCTTAATTTTTTAAATAAATATAGGTGCACACTATTACACATGAAAACTTACACCAATAATTTGTTTAAGGAAACTCTTCTTAAAATGAAGTCCCGATTTTTTATTGCAAGAACTCAGAGGCATAAGAGGCATGCCAACTGTTTACATAAAAATTACAAAAATTTACATAGACTCTTTCTACAGTAAACTCTTCAAAATTATAAACTACAAAACTACTATGCAGTTCACGCAAGGAAGCCTGTGTACAGCTACCACCTCCCGAAATATCCAAAATGATGTAGCGCCTCATTACGACAGGGAAACATGACTGTATTGGAATCCTCCAAAGCATTAAAAAATTTTTTTTGCTAAGATGTTCTAGTTAGAGGCAATTTAAGGCTAAGAATAACTGTATAAATGTATGCGCTGTACAAGTGCCATGTTGGCCCATCAACACCTTTTAAAACTGTCAGAATTAAAACAAAAATATTCATTTAAAAATGATAATAATAATGTGAATTATCTCTGAACACAAAGGGGGGGCCACTATGGTTCTTCAATATTATTGACAAAAGTTCTTCAGTTTAAATACTGTTAAATAAAGTTGATGATGATGACAATGATGATGAAGATGATATTATTATGGCACTGTGACACAGACGTCCGTTTTCTCAGTGTTTATTTTTAGGGGAGGCGGCATAGGGCAGCTGTATGCATTGCAGGCTAATGAAAGACACTTTGGTAAATGCCGTGTATAACTACAAAGAGAAATATTAAAGACTCCTTACAATAACAAAATTATTTGTGGTTAGATTTTTCACGCTAAAATGCAGTACGTTAAACCACACTTAAATATGCCACTAAAAGGGTGTTTCAGATAACTGTATAAATAATGGTAAAAATAATTAGTTCACAATCACTGATGCTCATGCATAGTAATAATTTCCTACACTTATTTTTAATTTCATTTAGCTTTAAGGAGCCAAACCGGATCACTGCACATCGTAGTTGTAGCATTCACTTCCCTTTCTCTCTGAAGTAGTCAGCTGTCAAACAAGGCACAGAGATTTACATGTAAGTGAAGCATGATTTCAGTATGAAATTTCCCAGCAGGCAATGACCTTATAAAGGAATTTATGCAAATTTGGCCTCATTTTCTATATTGCTGGTTGGAAATATTACATACTGTATCTATGAATCACCTTTACAATACTCTAATCTTTTGAAGTATATTTAGCAATTAACTTCCCCACAAAAAAATATAATAAAATAAATAATGAAGTTTACTGCAGTTACATATTACATTGTTCTTGAGTCTAGATTATTAATTCACATCAAAATCTTGCAAAGGGTTGAGGCAGAAAAAATATCTCATCAGTTATGTCACAAGAGGCATTTTAATGCCAATGTGTCTTGCAACAGAATTTAGATAGCAGATAACTTGCAAACTTGTGGGGGGGGGGGGGGGGGCAGAGGAGAATCAGGGTGGGGTCAAGCAGGGCAGGGTTAGTGTGAAGACATAAGGAGGTAGGGAGATGGCAATATCTCATGATCAGGCCGTGGACTGAATAGATGGCTATATTCACAAGCAAAACAAACTTAAAGCAAGGTTTTCTTGTCATCGAACATATAATAATGTTGAGCCTTCATTCTGAAATCAAGTTATTGTTCTAACTTAGAAAAAATTATATCCTGAAGAACTTAGTCCTGTAGTAAAATAAATAATAAAAAATCTTGGATTAATTTGAAAATTTTAATCCGGGATTTTATTAGCACTAAATTAATGACCCTATCAGGAACCATAAAAGGCACAGCTCTGTGATATTAATACACTGTGTTATCAATTGCAATATTGTGTAACTCACCCAATTTTTCTACCGCCTCCACACAAATACTTGGACTCATTTCAGGAGTATATGTGGCCACCAACAATAATGTAGCTGTTCGCACCAAGATTATCCCCATGTTTTCCTTATCATACATACAGAAGAAAAAGAAAATAGTTCTATTTTTCCTAGTTGATTGCCACTATATTTTGAGTTCTACTGTGAATTTGTGGCCTGCCAACCTCAGTTTTTTTCATACATCATTTGGAAAAAATTACTGCAAGAGCATAGTAGTACCACTTTTGAAAACACCTTTCAACATCTCCTTTAATATGCTTTCACGACAAGTGTATACATTTTTATTGTTGTTCTGTTGTTTTTGTTTTATTGCCTTACTATTATTATCACTGTAATTATCTTTTTTTTTAAATCCACATCATGTGTTCCTCACACTAATGCCCTGCTATTATATGGTACATAGTAAATAATGTTAGATAATAATTTCTGTAAATCAGAAAATCACTGTAGTTGTTTTGTGATTTTTTTAAATAAATAATAAAAAAATAGAAACAAGAGGGAGTATCAAATTACCATGTCAACTGTACTAATCAGACCTTCTGACCAGAATCTGAAGAGCTTACAGAAAGCCAGAACAGATGAAAAGTCTTTGAACATGAAATAAACTATTCTCGGGAGTTTTTGCTTAAGTCAACACCCATCACCGCTGCCATACATAGTTATTATTATTATTAGTTGACTTTCATGGCTGCTGGATAGTCCTGATAAATTTAGAAATCCTTTTTACAACTGGCCCCAGTCGTTCAAACGTTGGATAGCTCTATACAGGGATCCACTGGATGGAACTTTATCCAGTGGATAGTGTTATCCATGTTTTGAACAACTGGGTCCTGGACTAGTATGGCCATTCAGTTCTGACAATTATTCTTAGCTAAACGCTAGACAGATTTATGTCAATAGTAGGGATAGAGGCCAGAGTAAAGATGTCTCCCTTGTGAAGTACCCCAGCAGCATGCAGGAAGTGATACATTGAAGGCATGTTGAAGCCATGTAATTATAGGACACTACCAAGTGAAGATTTGAGGAAAATTCCCTTATGCTTCAAAATGGTCCAGGTTTCTATCAAGGGGGAGATTGTCACTTTCGGTCTAAGTTAAAAAATCATAAACATTATTTTGAAAAAAACATACCCATCCCATGGCAGGGTAGGAGAAAAAGAATTATTTAAAACCTTGACCATTCCCTTTCTTTGCATCTGAGTGTGGACATCTGATAAAAAAATGTGTTTTAACTGGGCACAAGTAATAAATATCATGTTTCACGACCTTAACACATTGCTCTTGGATTGGTCATTTTTGTCAACAATCAACAATATTCTGTTATCTTCAAATGAGGCTATCAAGAAAAGATTTTAGGGAATCTTTCATTCAATAAATCGTGCAATCTGTCCTGGTCAATATTAATAATAATAATAATAATAATAATAATAATAATAATAATAATAAAAATACTTTGTTCGCCATTTTACAAAGCAGGACAGCAGAAATAAAAAGAGGATGGCAAAACATCCAGGTAACAAATGTGACAGGGATATGACTTGCATGCTTTGTCTTGACCTTTCACTTAACATTACTCTGTTCTGTTCTGTTACAAAAAGATCAGTTTAAAGGAAGGTGAAGTTTGTTGCAAATTTTCCCCAGACATTATTAATGCCACAATTGTCACACAGGTTTAATGTCTTCCTTCTTCTGCTGTCCTACGTTTGTGTAAGTTCCTTTTTCTCCTGGGCCGAGTTGTTCAAAGCTGAGTTAAGATAACCCAGGGTTAGTGCGACATTAAAACTCAGAAATAAAAGCTATAAAAGTAAATTTAGTTTTATTCTTTTTGTCTACAAGATAGAATGCTCGAGAATGAATGGAGAAAATTACCAGAGAAAATGCTTTTCAACAAAAGAAAAAGAAACCCACCTTTAAATGACCCCGGGTTAGCACTAATCACCTTTCAAACAACTGGGGCCTGGGTATTACAGTCTCTGAGTCATCTAACAACGCTTTTGCAAAATTTTGGGACTAGGCAAACAAGGTGCATTATGGGAGATGTGCAAGTGGGGAAGATTTCTTGGCCATCTTACTTTCTTGGCATAAACAGAGAATCTGTCAGCTCTCACACATTCATAAACTGTATCCTGGAACTTCAAACCTTCTCTTCTGGCAAGTGAGCTGTTTGTAAAGCAATGGACTAATGCATGGATGTTATCCAATGAAGGCTGTGAAGGAATAAAATTGTACATTCAGTATATAAATGAAACAACATCATTCCGCCTGGTATTGAAATAATTTGCATGTGAGCTGAGCAAGCTGTTCATATAAATTTCCCTGACATTAATTCTATAAACTTTCGCTTACCGAAAATCCAACTGTACTGGCTCGCAGCGAAGTGTCCTTTCGCCGAATGATAGCACAGTGTTGTATGTGGCCCGTTGCTATCAACGAATCGTGAAGAAGGCTTTGCAATTGATTCATTGTTAATTTGAGGAAATATTCTGCAATAATCCTTTAACTTTTGGTAAAATCCACATTGTCAAGGTCGAAATGAATCAAAAAGTGAAAAGTGCAGTGGAAGCCTTGAGAGAATGGTCCTCTGAGTTCAACATTCAACAGTGTTCAACTGTCATGGTGGCGCGTGTGTGGTTCTCTTACACGGCACAAAGTACTAACAGGGAGTAGGGTAAGGGACGACGAAGGTGACACTCTCCCTTGCCATACCCTTTCCACGAAAATTTCAAAACGTAAAAATAATTCATTGTTAAAACCTTCATTAATGAAAAAAGGAAGAAGAAACAAAACACAAAAAACTAGCTTGAGTGGACGAACTAGCAGAAAGTTTGGCATTTTACTGAGTCATCCCCGGAAGAAAAATGGAAACACAGCTGACTGGTTGCCAAGGGAACCATTCATAATTTACACGTGAAGGTTTCGAGTCAAGCAGTGATATTTATTTCTTTGTGGTAACTTGGTTATTGATCGCAATCTGTTTGAGGAGGAAAGCTTTCAGGTCAGCAGAACGTCATTTAGGCAAAGAAGCAAGTCAAAAGGCATGTCTCGGCCAAAACGAGCCGCTAGCGGCCGTATTTCCGTACATACTTTTGACGTTGTGGATGAACTTCTCGAGGACAACGACAAACACGAATTGGCGAAGGTGAAGATAAAGTAATTTATAGCTGTGTCATTCCCACCTTTAATAGATATATAGCGGTAGAATGAGATCATTTATTTTTAGAGTTTTTAAAGTATATTTCAATCAGTTGTGATCAGGAACACTGTTTTACTTCAGGAGCGTCACAGACGAGCAGTGTCTGCTTCTGCAGTTGAGCGAACGAGGTTCCTGGATTCAGAAGTGAGGACTGTGAGTGCCAAATCCATTTGTCCTTCTGATCATACGTTCAGGATACAGAGCTGGCTAAATGAAAAATCCGTCAGAAATATTCAGGTATAACCTTAAGTAACGTTTTGTCTATTGAATTCGTGTGAACCGAAAATTAGTAAAGCATAAGTTTATGCAACGTACGTTCCGCATCAACAGTCAGAGATTATGATAAACAGGGACTTTTTAAGCGCAAATATTACGACCAAGACACCAGTTGAAAAAAAAATTCATATATCCTGCGTATCAAAGTTCTGGGGTGAAATATAATTAAAAACAATAACTTTATTTTGTAAACAGTTCTGTAAACTTATATCTCCTGACTTTATTTTGTATTTGATACAGAGTGTATCTCAGCATGGCCTCATGTTCTCAATTTTTCAACCACTCAACATATCTCACTTGCCAGTTGTTTGTATTTTTATATAGGAAAGAACTGACTTTGAATCTCGAGCCACTAAGAATATGTACACAACCGTACTTGACAATGAGAACACGTTCGTGAAGGTAAGCAATTTTAAGATAATTTTTTAGCCATTAAGTTAATCCTTGTGTTTGATGAAGACTTTGCTCTGTCGTAATGCCGGTTTAATAAAACAAAGTCTTTTATTAACATATGTTATAATACTGCCCCACTGTGTATAGAATACATGTAAGTTGAAAGCTGCAAGGCAGCGCACTTTCAATAAGTTGAAGATGAAATTAATATTGATCTTAGAGTTATTGAAAGTGTACTGCTGTCTATTATTATCACTACATAATTAAAAGAAATAAATTATTCAGCAGAGATCCCTAACTTTTTCCCTGCACAATTTTGCCTGTGGGTGTTCATAGAGCCTGGCGTAAGGGAACAAGTCTCATTCTTATGGAAATGGGGGTTCATTGTTACACTGGCCATTTTGGGGATAGTGGTGGTATGAGGGGGTGGGAGATAGGGTTGTCAGTCCAGTACCTTTTGCTGCTTTTCAAGATACCTGCTTTGAGTTAGGTTATGATATCCTAGCAGATCTGCATTTTGCAACTTTCCAAGTCAGTAGATAATTAAGACTCCACTAACTTAAAGACACAAAAAGAGACTGCTCAGTCTATTGCATATTAACAAGCCTTTTAATACATGGCTGAATCTAGGAGTGAGCAAGATGAAGCAAATCCCACTTATTATCAGGGGCAACCAACAATGGTTTCCTCCTAAATGCATTGAAAACTCTTTTAAGGCTATCCAGAGTACTTTTAGTCTCCTTTGCAGCCATTTTTAGGATCATCACGCAAAGTAATCTAGAGTACTTTGAGATGTCTAGAAATGTATTTTAAGTGGCCCTAAAAAATCTTTAACTCGTGGGTACGCGCGAGCGTACCACGAGTTATTGCAGGGACAGGGATATGCAAATGAGTCACTCGCTCACTCGTAGTAGATGCCTTTCATAATTAAATCGGGTCCGAACTTGAGAGCGTGAAGATCTATCGTTTCCAAAGGAGCACGCGCTCGCCGAAGTTCGGTGGTATATACCAAGCTGAGAGCGTGCATCGTGCGCTACAGCACGGTTAGAGGATAGAGGTCTTACCAAGTTTAAGACACGCAGGAATCTTTCAGATTAGTACGATTCAAGAGCCTTAGACTCGTCCAGAAGTTAAACTTGACGAGAAGATGAGCATTTGCTCTTTGACTCCTTCAACTTTGACGCTGGCTTGATCTCCTACTTTGTAGTAATGTAGTAGGTTATGTGTATGAATGAATGTATGGTAATATGGTAAATAAAGGCACTTCTTCTTCTTCTTTATAAGGACTCCCCAGGATCACGGGGGGAAATGGATGTGATTTTGAGAATTTGCTTTAAAATAACAGCGGAAATCGAGATAAGAAAACATAAGCTTATGTTTTACGTCCTACTTTGCAGAGGAGTTGTGTCGGCTTTGTATCCCATATGTTCTTTCATTGCCATGAAATGTGTTTACATTGTTTTTTACTGTCAGTAGCCTGGTTTCAATTAGCCTTAATTTCATCCGATTGCTTCGAGTCGTTTTTCAATCGGTTAAGTATGGATCGATCATTTGCCGGCGGAAGTTCCATGGAAAAGGCATTAAATTTGAGACTTTTCACCAAACCATGTGATCATCCTCAATGGCGTAGTGGCTATGTGAGGTCGGGTCAGCTGGAAGGTACCAGGTTCAAATTCTGCTAACGACCTTCTTTTTCCCTTCTTCCTTTTTTTTTTCTTTTTTGTTTTGTTTGCTTATTTGTTTTGCTGTTTTTTTTTTGTTTTTTGTTTTTAAATAAATACCTAAATAACTGTTAATAAAGTGCAATAAACAGCAAGAAAAGTATTGTGTTTCCAGAACAAGGATAGTATATTTATAATCTGAATTTATAATTTATAATAATCGGTCATCCTAGGGCAACTTGAGTCTTTTGGAAATTACAAGGGCTTCAGTATTATTTTCCATTATTTTAGCTGTAATTTAAAGTTAAATACAAAAGTAAGGATTTTTCTGATGTCTCCCTGCATTGCATTTTCGGTTCCAAAAATTTTAGGTTTCCATTCTCTACAAAAAATAGCTTAACCTGGGAGTGAAATGAGAAAAACTAAACTTTAGAAAATCATAGGGAATTTATTCGATAAGCTTCGAAAATTGTACATGAATGGAACAGTCCTACAGAAATTTTTAGCTTTCCTCAAGCTATAGGAAATTCTAGGCAATTTTTGCTTCTCCGTTAAAATATTTCACAGAAAACAGTCATTGGGTGCCCTTGTATTGTGATTGGTTACCCGAGCAGGCGAACTGACTTACCCCATGTTGCTTGCCCCCTTCTTTCCGCCGTCCTGTTGCGTTAACTCACTAATAAACAAAAAAGAACTTGGCCAAAATCCAGCCAAATTGACAAGCTCATGCTTGGTAATTAATGCATATAACTAAGACTGTAGGTAGACTGCAGAGCAAAACATTCTGGGTCAAGTTGTGTAAAACTTTGAAAGTGTAAGTCCCCAGTGTGGGTCATCACAGCTACCTCTGGTATTCATCCCAACCAGTCTTTGTTTTCAGTGTAAGATGTCAGCAGTTAGAGTGTATTTTTGACCTTAATTTTCAAGCAATTGGGTCCTGATTCCCATAAATCAATCCCCAAATAAACTGCTTGGAAACTTCTCCTCTCACAGTTGCACTTTACCCCAAACAAGCATACTTTCAATGTTATTTAAAGTATAGCTTACATGAGTAAATAAATCCACATGTATAATCTGTGAGAGTCCAGCTCTACAGCATCAATGGCAAGGAAACATTAAAGAGGACATGAGAGGACATGAGCATCGTCAAATTAAACATTGCTAACCTTCACAAAGCCGTCATTCTGCAAAATAAGTCCATGGACACACTCAAAAATCGCACATCTATATATTACTAAATCAAAATCATTCTCGGCATAACTGGTTTTATGCCAAAAATAGTCTGCAATTGATGTCTAAAATTCATCCTATCCCATGTACTGTAGCATTGGGAAGACTGACATGCTGTCAACCTGAAGGTGTTTTCACCTTCAAAAAGGAAAGGTCTATCACAGTACACTGTTTATAATGAAGTGTCCGCATTAGTGAGGTTGGCTTTCTATGAGAATCTGTTTATTGACTCAAGATGACTACCGCACAGGTTGTCCAAACATCAGTCACTGTCAACTTACAAAGGTCCTTTTCAGGACTACATTCACTTGGATGATCATACTCAACCTACTTATAAAAAAGTGTCTATTGTCCACATTAATGGGTGTCCGTCTTAAGCAGGTTGGATTTAGAAAAAATGTAAGGGCTTTCCCCAGGGAAAAAGAAAACTGTCCGTAACAACGAGATGTCCATATTAACGAGATGTCTGTACAGCAGGATTCAAATCTAGTTTCTACCTCCAAAAATGATCCACACATTTTCATTTCAACAGGATGTCGACAGATTCATTGACCACAGAGAAGCCCTTGACAGAAGGAAGAAACAGATGCTATTTAAGAAATGGAGTGAAAGAGTTTACAGTCCTGTTAAGGTACACATTAAGTATATATTTATAATTATTACTCCTTGTTATTGTATGATCGAAGAGTTTTATTATTATTATTATTGTCATGGAAAAAAATAGTGAATCAACAATAATTCTCTCAATATAATAATAATAATATTACTTACAATTATTTCTTTCTGCCTTGAATATTAGAACTACATATGTAATTACCACAAAGTCTCAACTGTCGGTTTTTCAATGACAACATAAAAACACCTTACCCTCTTTGAATACAAATGCAAGATGCCTTTAAAATAGAAAGTAGTTGAATTGTATACGTACCTACTTGTAGGATATACACGTAAACTGAACTTTCCAATAAAGTTAGTTTATTCAAGATCGGCATGTATGGCAACACAATGCCGCCATTGCCATTTTAACATTTCCTAGATTTGTGACAAATCTAAGCATTTGGAAAACTGTGTCAACTTAAACAAGGGTCTTCCCATGTCTTGGATTTTTCCATTTGCCATCCCTGGTTGCAGTAACTGTTTGGGATGAAATTATAGTGTTTTTTGACATACGGTTCTTTTTTGTAGGAAAAAGTTGATGAAGAAATGAATGGCCCTAATTACAGACACTTGGACAAAAGAAAAAGGCAGATTTACAAACAGTATCTAGATTACAGCAACAAAAAGGTGGGTACTGATAGAAAAGTCTTACACAAAGCTTAATGAAAAATAAAATGAATGCATCATTTCAATTTAGTTTATACCAGGTACTTTATACAACTATCTAGTCCATACATGTATGTTAAACTTTATAAAACATTAACTACTAGTAATGAGCTTCAATAAAAGAAAACATTTTAGAGACAATTAATTTATAGTGTGTCAGTGAGAAAACCTTGAACTCTTTGATTGGATTTTGACAGATCAATATTGTGTGCTCACTAGTTAGTGACAACTTCAAACTGCAGGAAAGCGAAAGAACAGGTTGCTGCAACCACGGTGTGAAGACATAGCTTGATTGCTCATTTGTCCAAAAATGGTTGTTTTTATCTGTACACAGCCAGAGGTTTCTGAAATTCTCTGACTTTTTCTGAAAAATGTAAAATTTCCCTGGCCAACTGAGTTAACAATTTCACACATTAGACCTGATGATGGACTAAACCCTCCCCTCAAGGTCATCCCCTTACTTTCAGCAAGTCATGTGCAGCATACATGAATAGTTCGTGAACATAATGTGCAAAAGACATTGATGTTCTTGAAAAGCCAACATTGCCTTGTTATTCAAGTTCATGAACAATATACCATTACAACATGATTCCATTTCCGTAAAATTTAAAAAAAAATTTGAAATGTTAGAAAACAGTAAAAGTAGAGGAAAAAGAATAAATATGGTATGTACTCTTAAAATTTCCCTAAATTCCTTCAAAGATTTAACTGTTCCCTGATTCAAAGTGAAATTCCCTGACTTTTCATTGACCTTGAAGAAATTTTTTCCCTGACCATTTCCTGATCTGGCAGTCATGTTTTCAGTGTGGAAATTAACTTCAAAGAACTGTACAGGAAAACAAAGAGGTCATCTAAAAAATTGTACAAGTATACAGCTATTTCAAGAAAGGTTGTCAGACAAATTGTGCACGCGACAATACTGAAAGGTAATATGGGATATGATCAATACACTGTTCCTCACACTGTAGCTGTCGAAACTGCTTTTGTTGCTTTCTTTTAGCACCCGCAAACATACGTCCGTGGCCTCTCGTGTCATTCTTTCAAACTTCTTTGAATAACAGTGAATTCAAAACCACCCACAATACCTTTCGGGACTGTCGCGTGCACTTTTTCCGACAACCTTTCTCAAAATAGCTGTATGAAGGCACGCATTTGTTTGAGCTCACTACACCAATAAAAAAGAATGAGTACAGTCTGTTGTGACATTAAGCAAACTGACTTTTTGCCCTGTTCATTGTGTTCTGAGCAAAGGAGGTAAGTAGCATGCCTCTCAGTCACTTCCTAGCATAAGGTTTCATGACTGATCAAGACAAATTTGTTTGATGTTTTAATTTCGTCATGCTTTTTAAGTGTCATAATATCTGTGATTGGTGTCAGTACACAACTGACCTGTCAAAATCATGTTATCAAAGATTCCCAATTTTTTGACTCACTGTTTATAAAGCCACAACAAAGTCTAAGGGCCAGTTAGTTAAACAGAGTTTAGCCTGTGTTTAAAAAAACTGAGTTCTAAGCCATTTTCAGTTTGCCCAATACCTTTATTTCAATACCATTATCATGACCAATTTCAACAAAGCATATAGCATAGACTGAAAAAGCACTTATTTTCTTAAATTGACTGAGTCACTAACAAAGAGAACTGGAGGTCCAATGAGTTCTTAAACCATGTTGTTAGTTAGACTTCCTTTAAATAAGTTACCCAAAGACTGAGAAGGATTGAAAGGAAACCAGCCCAAACTAGCATCATGTCAATGTGTACATGCCATGATCCCCTTCCCTCTTCCCAATGCTCTGTTGATCATGAGTCTTCCATGTGTGTTGGTTACTCTTGAAAGAAAATAATGATTTCTTTACCAGGGTGTGGTATTTCTGGATGTGATGTCACCAGAAGAGTATGATCCACTTGTTCTTAATGCCAACAGGCCAGCACCTCTCAAGGTGAGTGTGAGTTATGTCTTCATCAAAGATTGGCATCATGCAAGCTGAAATAATAATAATTATTATTATTAGATTGAAATTCCAGGATATAATTATTCACACATTGCAAATAAATAAAAAAAAATTTTTTCTTTAAACATTCAATGAGTATAAGAAGAAAAGTAACAGGATAATATTATGAAGTAGTAGTTTGTGTACAGTAGAACTTCGATTTAATGAAGGGCCAAGGGACTGACAAAATTTCTTTGCAAAAAACGGTTTACTTATATCAAGGTTCTTTTTCATACAAATTATTTTGCTATTTATTGGGGTAAAATAAGAAAATCGTTCGCTATATTGAGGACTTCGTTATATAGAGGTTTATTAAATTGATGTTGCACTGTATGTTACGGGTCAAAATTAAATTCATGTTAAAAATTTTTAACCTAGGTTGATTCTCAATTTCCTGTGTCTCCCAGCCCTGATTATTCATGAATTATTAGGATTAGGAAACAAACAAAATTGAGCATCAACCTAGGTTAAAGAATTTTAACCTTAATTTTAATTTTGACCTGTAACATATGCAGTACGGTAAAACCAAGTTTGGTTTGTTTTTCATTTAATTTACAGTTTGAATTAATCTCGAAATCCAAGTTAAAGAATAGAAAAAACATCTTTCATAAAAAAGAAGTTCTTGGCTCATAGATTAAAGTTACATTGCGTAGCTGTTACACCTTCCTCTATGATCTATACTTGCAACAGTTCTTTTGTTATGTGTATAAGCAAGCAAAAGTAAGAGATCATTACTCCCTCATCCTGCCAAATCAAAGTTTCCTACAGAGTAACTGTTTCAGTGGTAGTGGTAGACAGATTTTGATGTTTTATATGCTTTGTAAATCACAAATGTCACCTACAATTTTGGCCTTGTGTATCCCTTTGTTTAGAGAGAAATTCTTCCATTGTTATGTAATAGGCAATAACGAAGAAATTAGATGACCCACTAATATCACAAGGAACCACAAGACTAGAAGAGGACCGTACTGTGGTGAGATGCGTGACAGGAAATAAAATGAGTGATAAAGAAATAGAAGAGATGCATCTTCCTCCCCCACCCCTGGTTCCTCTCGGACGGCATGGTACTGAGTGTAACACGTGGCTTAGAATGCAGCTACATGACATTGACAGTGGTGTTAGAAAGAGAAGTGGGTGAGTTAAATGAGTACTACTAGTACTATATACATCTACATATTTTATGTTTTGATTGGTTGATGTGCTTACAGGTATCAGCTCACTTTCCAATTACAGTGTACCGGTACTTGCTTTTAGCAATGAATTTGTTAATAGCTATCATGCAATGATTATTATAAAATGGCCTGGAAAATGTGGCAAGGGTATTTTTTCTGATATGCATGTTTGTACACAGCTGGCAAGTTGGTAATGGTGGAACCCTAGCGTACCACTTTGGGCAAGTTGTACATGCATTAAAACCTGCAAAACAATTATTAAAGGATGAACTAAACCACAAAATCTACAAGGCCAGCCAGGCCAGGCCAGGCCTGCTTGCCTATCAGACACAAATTTCTTTGAATGTGGAGTTTTACATAAAATCATTAGAAAGATGCCTTATTTTGGCACCGAATCTTTACTAAAACATTTTAGAATGCTCTGGCTTGATCTTGATTTCCATTGGCTTTGCTTTGGAGCTTTTCCATACGTTCTCAAAAAAGTCAGTAACAGAAACAATTAAGTGTACCTCTGGGCTCCCAATAATATCAATGGCAACACTGCAGGGCCATTATGAAAACTACTGGGTAACCAGTAATAATACTGCCACCCTTGCTAAATAAAGTTTCTTCTTCTTAATATTGGTTTTCCATTATAAAGATAATGTTCCTTTGTGTAGTCTGTTGTATGTTCTGTGGCAGTTACCCTACCAAAAACTGGCAAAGTTACAGAATAAATAAAATAAACTTCAACCCCAATTTTACTTTAATTTGTTCGCAGACAACGTATGAAAGGAATCTACAATGACTCTCAGCTAGACTATGAAGAATGGAGTAAACTGGACAGAAATCCAGAAATCATTGATGTTGAGTTGCGGTCACAGAAAAGAAGACTTTTCAGAGAGAAACATGCTACAACTCTTCAGTTTGACTGGCCTGAACTTCCAACTATCAAACAAAATACAACATATCATCCCCGAATACCAAATGTTTTACCATTTGGGACTAGTTTTGAATACTATCCTGAACTGCAGCTTAATGCGTCATATTAAGAATGGCAATTTATAGAAGAGGCTTAGCTTATTCTACATGTACATTTGTAATAAAAAATATTATTATTTTGTTCAATTATCAAATACAATGTTTTTCCAAACAAAATAAGAGTACTATTTTTAGATTTTTGCATCCATGTTGCAGTTAAAGATTTCTTCAATTTCATTTTGAATAAAATAACATTGGAAAAAATGTAGTACACTATATTTTTTGGTGGTTGTTGTGCTGAGAATGGATGAAAATAGACATGCAGCTACATGCCAGTGATTTTGCTACAAATAGTTATGGTGAGTCCTGGGACTCATCTTGTTAACAAATCGTGAGTCCCGGTCCAGAACCAATGAGTCCCAGTTAAAAAAACAATGAATCCAAAATTGGAAATGTTTGGGGATTTATGTAATCAGGCAATTAATCTGAAGACAGACTCCAAAACTCTTTACTAGAGAATGACAAGGTCTATTCACTACAATCTCTTTTACATTGCTTTTCCATTAATGAAATAAAACAATAATATTATTACACAATGCACTGTGCTTTAATTAAAGTTTGACTGAATGCTAAGGATATCAGTGAAGACCACTTGACAGGGTGAATTTGCCCACTAAAGCTCAACGACAATTTTTGTCAAATCAATCTTTTTTAATGCACTGCTAATTTTTAAAAGATCATAAAAGATCTTACCATTATTTGCAAGCCTCTCATAGTACGATTCACTTTATTGTACTGTCTCTCTTCTTTCGTCTTCCTGCACCAACTTTCCTCGTCTTTTCTATCTTCTTTAACTGTTCTTCAATAGCTTTCCTCATGTCAATAAAATCAGGGATATGAACGTAACGAATTTGTCGGCCTTGAATAAACATAGTCGGAAAATGCATCACTTCGCGTCCATTCTGTTTCGAGAACTTGACATCAGTCATGGAAATATTCATGAAGCCGTCAACATTTTCAATCAGACCTTCTACTGAGGACTCATTGCGTAGTTCAACAGTGGTGCTGTGTCCTTGTACAGCTTGTAGGAGGCAAACTAAAGTTCTCTCTGAAACAGCACGTTCCCTACCACCCGCCATATTGAAAACTAAATTTGTCCCCAGGGTCTTCTCAGTATTCAACATGGCGAAGTATATACCCATTGTTCTGTTGTTTTGGCGGGAAATCTCAAGGGACCGACTTCGCGATTTCTCCTTCTCTACTTCCGATTTTTGGTTACGCACAAAAATAAAGTTACCAAGCAATTTTTTAAATTTCATCTTTACTCTCCAAAAGACATCAAAAGCTACAATCGACCTGAATGTTCAGCGGTAATACGATCCCCTTATGTAAGCTCCCTGTTTTAACCCGGTTCATAATTAGCCTGCGAGCAAACTTGGTCATGTAAACCACATCCAAGATGGCGGGAGATTTGCGTTCGTATTTTTAAATTCAATAAGGCCGCTGTTTCTTCATTTTGATTACACAAAATGATCAAAGGAACGCAAGCTGTGAAGGGAGAGCTCAGTTTTTTGGGGGAACAATTTTCCGATGCTATCCGTCCTGATCAGGTGAGTTCACGTTCAGTCCTTATC
>NC_133201.1:58950296-58955296 GCF_958299795.1 Porites lutea | reverse complement strand
AAGCGCTGTCCTTATTAAAATCGTGAAATAAAAAGTGGGGGTCACCGTACTCGTTTTTGCGGTAGAGCTGCAGAAAGTGTGCACCACATGCATTTCCCTTGATTTTTGAGAGAGGACTGGGGCGAGTTTCAAAATAGAATGTATTTGAAAGAGGGAAGAAAGTATTAAAAAATCCGTTTTTACAGAATTTACATCGAGATATCACATTTAGGACACAATGTGATAAAGAAAGCATTTAAATGAAAATCAAAGTGAATTTGAGCACAAATTAAACATCCACTATATCGAGCGGGTTCTCCGTGAGGAAGTCGAACTCAGCAACACGCGTCCTGCTTACGTTATGCACATTCCCACCACATTGAGTCTCACATCGGCAAGAAACAACCGCAAGGAAAAATTGCAATAGCGTTTCTCTTCGGTCAACTTTATTTTAATAATGTTACTTCACATGCTCTTTTTTACGGAGGCCATCTTGTTATGCCCAGTAAGAGATGCGCAGTGCAAAACCAGGGAATCACCTTAAATCAAAGATGAGAGTTAGTTTGGGCTTGGTGGCTTGTTTGCCTTTTCTGTTCTCTGCTGTTATTATTCATAACACAAACGTTCCTGAAATATTTTAGGTGTTTAGGTTCTTCTGTCAGAGTTTGACAGTAATGCTATTAAATGAATGAATTAGAATGGTAATTTGATGCAAATGAAATATTAGGACAGTACTGGCAGAGCTAGCTTAGTCGATACAGCACTTCACTAAAGTGCTGGAGGTCCTGGGTTCAACCCTTGGGACCAGACCAATTCTCAAGGTCTTTAAATAGCTGAGAAAAGAAGATAATGCCTTGCCCTGCAAATGACTAGACCTTTGTGTGGCTTGGATGATAATGTATAAATGTTAGTCTCATCTTCATGCAGCCGCAGACATAAAAATAGTGTCCTTAATAAGTACTTTCCTCTAAATGCTGTAACACTCAAATAAAGTGCAATGTTTGCTATTTTAAGAATAAAGCAATTATGATCTAATGAGAAGGTCAATTTGTTATTGTATTTAAATTTTGTGCTTCTGTTGAATGATTTGTTATTCTTTATTGCCTGATTCACTGATGATCATCGTAGTCTGATTTTCTTTTTTTTGATGTGTAGAGTCGGATGACATCAAGAGCAATTGAGATGTCTTCACAACGTCTGGCTAAATGTCCTGAAATTTTGCAAAAGGGTAAGAATGTGCACTTGCCAAATTTTTTGAGCCACTGAGTTTATTAGATTTTTAGAGTGCAAGGGTCTTTTGTAGAGGACCCAGCTGTCACTCCTGAAGATTTTGGAAGATGTTCTAAAGTTTATCAAGACACTCAGTTGGAAGATTTCCAAGGTCTTATTTCCCTTTGTAAATAGAAATTTCGGAGAAAGTTGAATCATTCACCTGAGGTCTTTACTTCTGGCATTCGTTTGACTTTATTCAGTGAAAATGTATGAGACATACAAGGTTGTCAGAAAGTTTTGAAGTAGACAGCTGAGTTGTCAAAATAAGCAGCCAGTCCAGGAATATTTTTTTAAAAAACGTCATCCATAAAAAAAAGGCCAAGCAGAGTAGCCAGCAGTTAATAACCAAGTAGGCAGTGATTTTCACCGGCAGCATTCTACTTTTGACAACCCTGGACATATGAGACAGGGCTTCTGATATTTCGCGGAAAAAAAAGCAAAATTTCGCGGGATTTTCAGGGGCAAATTCGCGGAAAAATCGGCCGATTTCGCGGGATTTTCGCCGGAAAAAAGTCAAAATTCGCCCAAAAATCGGCCGATTTCGCGGGATTTTAGCGGAAAAAAGTCAAATTTCGAAGGATTTTCGGGGCAAATTCTAAGAAAAATCGGCCGATTTCACGGGAAATTTCGGGGGGAAAATTCGCCAAGAAACAATCAGTAAAAAACAGCCGATTTCGCTGAATTTTTTTGGCAAACTTTGCTAAAATCGATTAATTTTGCGTCGATATGACCAGTATTTGTTGAACGTTTTTTTAACAGGGATAATCATTTGCTCTTTCAACAACAGTTCGCTCGAGAAATGACCGAATGCTAAAGCTGTTAACTTTATGGTTAGTGCCCAGGTTTTCGCAACGTTCATCTAAGAACGCCTGGTAGTTTTGAGACGTTGTTTACTCGTTGCAGTGACGAAGTTTCAAGATAAATTTGGACGTTTGGGGTGAATAGAACAGGTCTAATAGCCAAGATAAGTATTAAATATGTTTTGCCGACATGTATTTGGAAATATTTCTGGCGGATTTCGCGGTATTTCGTGTTTTTTTGGGAATTTCGCGGGATTTCGCGGAAATACCTGAATTTCGCGGGTCCGCGACCGCGCGAAATATCAGAAGCCCTGATTGAGAGTAAAGCTGTTATTGGTGAATGGTTTTTCTGCCCGGCTATTGGGCATGAGCTGGCATAGGATGAAGTTTTGATCTGCAGTGAGAGACTCATATTAAGGACATGTGAGAATTAGCAGGTCCAAGAATAATGTATGGTTGTGTACAGTCACTGTACTGATCTTCTTAGTTTTTCAATCAAGTAGCCACCAGTGGGCTGTTGCATGTAGGTCATCATGCCCCTGAGGAGATGCTGGTATTCTGATGGGATGAGCTGCCTTTTTTATTCAAAGGTCGGTAACATTAATTTTTTTTCTCTTTTAGTTACGTTTTTGAGTTTTGATGTCAAGGAATGGGTTGTTGAAAATGACTTACTTGTGCAACGGTTAAAAGTAAGTATAAAAGTAACTGTTTATTAATATGTAAGTAGACTTTCTTTAGTTTGATTGACTGAGATAAGTATTTCAGACATCATACAATAATAAACATTGTATAACGCTTTTAACTTTTATTTTTATTACTAATGTTTTCTTGTAACAAAGGAAGATGAATGCAAGAAAACATTTTTGGAGGTTTTAGATAACTTCACATCTCTGTTGGAAAAAGTTCAAGGTATTTAATTGCAGAATAATTTTTATTATTAAGTACATGTACTAAAATTTGAAAAGGACTGTGCTCTCCACTGCAGTTTTCTATTTTTATGTATGGCTCCCAAGTCCTCTCGTAGCCTCTTGTTTCCCTGTTGGTCTTGAATAATGACTCTTACATACTCTCAGTCATGATTACATTAAGTCTGGGCTTGTGTTGAATTCGTGACTGGCACAAATTCAGTACAACTGATCCAAATTATTGTGTTAACACTGACAAACTTTATTGCTTCCATAATCAAGTGAATTCACGAAAGAGCACTATTATATCAATATATATGTGAATTTTCTTTCTGGTTTATTAATTGGCAGGGTGAGGTGAAGTCTCTGCCCCCCACTGTCATAAGCACTCACTTAGATCTTCTTCTCAGGAGCTTTTAAGTGTTCCAAGATCTAGAATTGTGGCGTACAGTGATAGGGCATTTTCCATTGCTGGACCAAGGCTTTGGAATGAACTGCCATTTTCCTTAAGAAAGGCTGCTGACATCAATGCCTTTAAGTGTCAACTAAAACCCATCTCTTCAAGAAAGTTTACCTTTAAAATTTGTTTTACCTTATTTCATCTGTAATGTCAGAATTGTTAATTTGTTAATGATATTTAATTAGTATATATTTCTAGAGTATTCATTGTAAAAAGATTTTGTAAATAGATTTTTTAGCATTGTTTTTTGCATAAATTATGATTTGTAAAGCATATGAACAGTTAGTGAAATAACGCTATATAGATATACTCATTATTAGACTTTTGCACGCTAGTCAGTCTGTGATGGTGCTGCAATGTCTTGTGTGGCTGTGTAGGCCAATATGCACGAGTGGCAGTCCCTACTGCACATGGCACAGATGAAGTAGGAGGAGGGCAAAGTAAAGTGCTCGACACTAATGCTAGTCCACTAGCCCAGGATTAGTAAAATTTCATGCTGGGCTAGTACAAATGTGCTCCATGCAACTAGCCCCAAGACCATTTAGGTTAGTGGAAAAATATATCTTCCAGAACTCTTTAACTTGAGAAGTTCTTTTTCTAAAATGCTTCGTCAATAGTCAGTTTAAATGTAAGCCAAAGGACTTGTTATCCACATCTTACAACTGACTCCAGTCGCAGCAGGGATGCCATGTTGGAAATGGAATTTATGTCTTTGTTTCCATGTCACTCAATAAAATAGGGGCCTGGGCCCGGGTGGGTGAGAGCCACTGTAGGTCTGTCATCTTGGAATTTATTTGCCCACAATGAAGAAGCTTTTTCTTAAAAAAAGCTACCTTTGAGAAAGCGTTCTTCAATGGATTTACCAAAGGGTCACTTACAGCATAAAGACAAAGGGGAGTGCGATAAGCGGTCAAGAAGTTTTCAATTCGATTCATTTGGAGGAAGTTATGTGGACTCGAACAGTAGCACTCACGCTGAGAGATTAGCAAATCCAAACTCTCCTTTTGTCACAGAAACAGAAAATTTATGTCTGTCGTTTACGAGTCATAAAAATTCTGAACCCGTAGTACAGGCTACAAACACTTGTAAAGTTTCAAACCACCTCAATTTTTCTTGGACCAGTGGCTTGTCCTCATGGGCTAGTGATTTATCAAACTCACTAGCCCAATGCCTAGTCTCCAGAAGCATTGGTGTCAAGAACTGAAGTAGAGCGGTGTGCTTTTCTTCAGCTTTCCGGTGACGTTACATTTCATGTCTGCTTTCTTGATTCCTTTCACTGTCTGTCTCCAGCAGGCACGATCACTTGCAGGATCTTCCCAGTTGTTTGGATCAATTTCGCATGCTTTGAGGTTGCATTTGCAAACGTCCATGAACTGCGGGGCAGGGCGCCTGACTTTCCTGACTCCTGTTGTCAGTTGTCTGTATAAAACTTCCTTATTGATGCGTCCATCATTCCTGTGATGAACATGACCGAGCCACCTCAGGTGGCGCTTACTGAGGAGGGAGTCCATACTGGTGATGCCAGTAATGACAATTTAAGCTGGCCTGGTGGGGCTGATTGCAGGTACTATCTTCACAACTGGG
>NC_133201.1:58848649-58950096 GCF_958299795.1 Porites lutea | reverse complement strand
GCTCCTCCTTTTACTCATCTTCCGTTCTTTGTCTCTATCCTCATCTTACCTGTTTGTTAAAACCTTTTTTTCTTCTCTTCCCGGTGGTAAGTCTTTTTGAATTCAAATCCCACCCCTCCTTATTCTTTTTCCTTCTTAGGCCCATAGGGAGGAGGAGTGCAACAGGTGTGCTTGCACCCCCCCCCCCCCACCACACCTTCCTACCCACAGGCTTGGCACACTACTGAAAGATCATGATGACCAGTAGACCTAGTGAATAATATGAATTTACAACTTTCTTTTTCATTTTTCTTTTTAAATACACATGACATTGATATTGCCATTCTCAGAAATTGTAAAAGAAAGACAAATTATTACAAAATTATAGTTAATGCAGTCTCAGATAACCCAATTTCTTCCTTAGATACTTGGGCCCATTGCCTCGTTGGATTGCACCCCTGGTAAAAAAAACCTGGCTATGGGCCTGCTTCATTCTTTTAACCCTCTGTTTCACTCTTCTTGATTTATGTTTGAAAAAGTAATGATTTTGTTATTATTATTATTATTATGAAATTATGATTATTATGTTAAAACTTGTTTTATGTAATCTACTCTATTTCAGCTCTTAAAGCCTTCCAAATAGACACTTGTCACCAACGAACAACTGAGGATGGGTTAGAACTATTTAGTGCATCCTGTAGAGATGACACTTTAAAGCAGTTTCTGCCATCATTGTTTAAAGCATTTCAGGACCATAACATTGGATGTGCCCCTCTTGTGTTATGCTGCTGTCTTCTTACATTTTTATGGTTGATAGATGAACAGGGTTAGTATATAATATGATCCTTAATTTTCATTACCTTAAGTTGAGTTAAGTTAGGCTTGATTTCCATGAGTGATATATTCTCACGGCTTTTGTTTTGTCCAGAAATGTTGTAAGGAGAAATTTTATTCAGGTTACTCATTTCTTTTGAAGAATTAAAATTCCACTTTCAATAATGTAAAAATGGTACATATGTGTGTAAATTTGTTGTATAATCTTCACAAAGCCGATCTGGATTAAAGTGCAAAACTTGTGTACAATACAAAACATTACTTGACAGCTTGATACAACTTTGCAACTGTTTAATTTTTATTAAAATTAAGATCAGATAAGTGATGAAGTATGTCGCAACATTTTTAGTGAACCAAGTAAAGGCTGTGGAACTTCTTCTCTTGATGCAAAGTCACTTGAAGCATTTGGCAGACAGTACAACATGTAACTCCACTGAAGAGGTGAGAAAGGTGTGGGCAGTGAATGTACTCACCCTGTAGATTTTCTGTGCGATAGGGAGGGTAGAGTTTTGAGGGTATTCAGTCAATAAATCTGATGAGTCCTTTCTGGTGATCTTCTAATGGGGTAAATTAAGCGAAATCAGTATAAAAGTAACCACTGACTTCTTGAGACAATCATGCATTGTCGGGTTTTGCATTAAATGTACCTAGGTGGTTTAAGAACCTTAATTGACGAAAGTGTTGGGGGTGTTATTCTAAACCTAAATCTAAATCTATATATGGTTTTGTCGGCAACATCCACGAGGGACATCACGCCGACTCTAAAACACTAAAAATATACTAAATATATTCTGTGGACAAATCCTAGAAGAAGTGGAATCTCACCCTTATCTGGGGGTAGTCCTCGATAACAAAATGAGGTGGTCACCACACATTGAAACAATCACATCTAGGGCAAATAAGGTCTTGGGACTTATCAAGCGAAACCTGTGGAATTGTCCAAAGTCAGTGAAAGAAACCGTGTATATGACACTTGTGAGGTCAAAACTCCAGTATGCCTGTAGCGCATGGGACCCACATTACCAGAAAGATAAAGCCGCTCTAGAAAGGGTACAGCGGAAAGCAGCCCGCTTTGTCACTGGAAATTACGATCGAACAACGAGCGTGACGGAAATGCTGCAAGACCTACAGTGGGACACACTTGAAACAATGAGAAGACACGCAAGGCTCTCCACTACATACAAGATGTGCCACGGCCTCCTAGATGGGGATTGGGGGGATTATTTGATAACAAGCAAAGAAAGGAGAACCCGGGGAAGCCATGATTTTAAATTTATTGTACCGAAAGGACATAAAGATATTTTTAGATTTTCTTTTTTTCCCAGGACAATAACTGAATGGAACGAACTTCCAGAAGAAACTGTTTCCAGCCAATCCCTCTGTATTTTTAAAAGCAAACTAATTTAGTTTTATTTTTTATCAGTAGTTTTTAATAGTTTTTAATAGTTTTGTATATTTTAGTATAGTTTTATTTATTATTATCTTAGAGTTGGCGTGATGTCCCAAACGATTTTGCCGACATAACGATATTTAGATTTAGATTTAGATATACAGAATGATAATACAGTCGAAGCTCTCCTTGTGACCGCTCTAGTAAGCAAGCAGCCCTAGTTACGACCACCCTTGTGAAACCCCGTTTGATCTGTGACATAGACTTGTAAGCGACTGATCCTGTAAGCGACCACGACTACTTCAATTTTGGATTACCCAACTGGGCTTTTCCTTTGTTTTCAAGCTCTCATAAGTAACCACTTAGAGTCTACGGTATTCATATAAATCAACATTTTAATGAAACTGGACACTGCGCAAATGGTCTAAAAAAATTGGACGTAAAGTTTAGCCGTGTCTATATCAGATATAGAGACAGTTATTAAACGTTAAGTTCTTTTGGGTTTTTATGAATTATGAATTATTTTTTGAAGCTCTCGTAAGCGACAACCCTCAATTGTTTTACCGCGAACCCTAACTAACCTTGACTCACTCGAGGAAACAAACACGAACTTAAAAGATAAGACAGATCTTAGAAATAACCTTCAAAATACTCCACAACAAAATTCACCCCATTGCAATGCTTGTTTCGTTTAAGGCATCCGAAGGGAGCTGTCCTGTTTACCTGTTTAGTCTAGAGTGTGTTCCATGCATCGATAACTCCATTGTAACTTCTTCAACTGGAGATTTAACAGGCAAGGCAGTATATATATCATAGTAGCCTGCGGAATAGGCGTTATTTTGTCGCGTTTCTAGGCAAGCCAGGACAAGCGCGAGGCGGTCGTGGAGCGACAGAAACGCACCACGAAAGGGAGGCGATTATATTATTTCACTTTCCGTGTCTAGCGCTCCATGCCCGCCAACATCCTGCTCACACTTGCCCTTGCTCGGCTGAAAAGCGAGAAAAAATAACGCCTGTTCTGCCGGCTAATATCATAGTTATTTTTAAGGGCACGAAACGTCTTTAAAGTTTAAAAGTAATCTATTATTCATTCAAAATATTTTTCCCATTCTGGTTGGCTAAAAGCACACGCATAATTCCCCATATAACCAGTTACTGATTACCAAAATAATTTGGAAGAATTTTGTGTTTAACGAGGAAATGACGTCAAAAATGCAGCGTTCTTGTAGGTTAATGCACCGTTAACCGAGAAGCCCCGGGGACGAGGTTGAGTTGTTTCGGTTGTAAAAACAAGAAATGGCGGACATTTCGCTCGTTTCAAGAGTAAGAACTAGGCGAAATTATAGCTAAAAACATGGCCAGAACAGAAAGAACTCAACTCGAAGGGCGACATCTGCTATTTGGAGAATATTTGCGGAGCTGAACAACCCTAAACGTACACTATCGAAGGTGAACTTAACATTGATGGAGGTAAGCATGTTTTAGCTTTGTTTTTTTTTGAATGAATAATAAAACAATTATTGAATTCGGCTTTCGTATCATATGAAGAATTATGGAGATCTCGGAGGGTGTTATCCGCCTCGGCCTACGGCCTCGACGGATAACACCCTCCTCGATCTCCACAATTCTTCATATGATACTCAGCCTCATTCATTAATTGTAAATATTTTGATATGGAAAAAGCTAAATGAGGCCACCAACGGGAATTACACTGCAATGCAATAATAAAACAATTATTGAATTCGGCTTTCGTATCATATGAAGAATTATTGACACCGTGATTGTATTTTTTTGTGACTTATATGATTCGTAATGTTATATAGTGCTTAATACATGCAAAGGTTGTTTTCTAGTCAATAATGAAGGCTGACAGTTTTAGACGAAAATAGGCGCTTTTTACCTTTTATGCGTCCACCTTGTTTAGTTTCATGTTATAGTCATTTGGTTTACTCATGTTTTCTTTCTTATGACCTTCATTACAGAGTAATGCTTTAAGCTTGAAATTGTCTTTTATCCAGCTTACTTTCAGTCTGTGTCCTTGTGAACAAACTACAAATAGTCTTGATTGCATTGTTCCAAATTCATCGTTAGGCGTAGAGGTGGAACCATGGTGGTTATTTCTTTGAAACACTTTGGTGAGCTACTTAACAAACCTTCCGCCGAGGTACAAGTATTTATTGCACCCTTACCAAAAAATGTGCCTGCCTTGAAGTATTAAAGAATCCTGCAACAAGTTTTGTAAAAAAGACAATTGTGACGAAGACGTTATCTTCCCTTGGCTCCTCCCTCTCTCAAGTATGCGGAGAATATTTCTCGAGTTCGTTATTGTGACTTTTTTGGACCCGGCAGGGGCAGGGCAGTGGCCTCGGCGGGATGTAAAAGCTGAATTTGTTGTTTAAAAACAAGCTAAATTTTCCTCGATTGATGTTAAATCCCCTCTTCAATTGCCTAAGTCCTCGGCAAGTTTAGGTGATAAAGGGATGTTTACTACTGCAAATATTCTCCAAATAACAGATGTCGTCCTTGGAGTTGTATTCTTGCTGTTTTTGTTCTGTGTTTATACAGCAGTTGGGTTATTTCTTTTTTGGCGAAACGTGTAAAATGTTCCGCGATTTTGTGCTAGGGTTTCGCGGTGTGGTCCATTTTTCTTGCCATTAATGCTGTACTATTGACGTCATTTTCCACATATCAGAAACGTCTTTAACAGTTGGTGACTGCTAGCTGGTTATGAGGAATTATCCGTGGGATTTGAGTCAGTCAGAAACGGAGACATATTTTGAATGGATAATATTATCAGTTATTAATATTTTGAATTATATTTTACCAGATAAAGCGTACCTGTTGTCAGTGGTGACAAGTTTGTTGGCGTTTTCATATTTTGCTATTAAAGACAACGATAAAGTTCTGGAAACTCTTAATGATACTGCTGAAGATCAAGCTGTTGCTTTCAATGACCTGTACCTTAAAGGTTAGAATCTTTCGTAAGGTCATGGCTATTTTTGAAAGTTTAAAACGTTTTACAGTTCATTATTTCGCTTATCAAGCTGTCAAATTATTAAAGGGTCAGGGCAAAATTAGCTACCTCTGATGATGTGCGCCCGATATAAGTAATTACGTTTCTGTCTGATTGGGCTAATTAAAAGACTGCTCATGGTAGTCAGGGAGAAGTTTTACAGCCTGCCATTCGGGCAAGCTGTAGCTAGCATGTACTAGCCCACAAGTCATTTCAGCTAGCCCCAAAACCTTTTTTGATTAGCAGGATTGATTACAATCCTTCTGTAGTTTAAATTTTCCTAAAAAACAGCACTTGCCCACCGGGCAAGTTAAGAAGAAAAATCACTAGCCCGATAGCAAAATCCACTAGCCACGGTTATCGGACCCGACTTTCTTTGGACGCTGGTGGTAAATTACGCCATCATGCAATAAACCTATAGAAAATGTCGCATCTCATTGATATTTATTCTTTATTTGCAGGATATGTTTTATATTTGCGCAATGAAGTGGATAGGGCAGTGAAGTTTTTCCAGCGCTGTGCACTCATGTCACTGAATCAACAAAAAGCTGCTGCTCTCATTATGTTAGGCTGTTGCTGTGCAATTAAGGTATTAAATCTAATGAAACCTAAAGTTGATATGATTAATGCACATAACATTAAATACCACAAATAGTCCTTAATATTTCAATGTTATTTGGAGATATATAATCGTAAAAGACTTTAAAGTAGTAGAATCTATAGTTCATCATAACATAACTAGAAAATGCTTTGCGAAAAAGAGCAAGTCTTTATTTAAAAGCAGCGGACAGTTTGTTCCCAAGAGAAGTTTATTTTTGACAGGTAGATAGGTTCAGTATTCATCGCCTTGTCCTTCACGTAAACAATAAATCTAACCTTTAGTTATTTCGCGTCACATTTGTGTAAATGGCGGCAAAGAATTTTGACAGCGCGAAGCACTTGCGGAGTTATTTTGCTTACTAAAACTGTTGGAAAGATGGAGCAAAGTCAACATGGTGAAAGTGATGACCGCTCGTATAGTTTTTAAAACCGGCTTGACCAATTTCCGCGCGCTTTCGTGTTCTGATTAGATTCTGCTATATGCCCTATTGTTTTATTCTGACGCCGTATTTTCGTAAGATCCCCATTTTGTCTTTGGTGCTCGTTTCCATTATTCTTCTGACCTCCCGAGGCCTCTGCTCCTAAGGGGCTTAGGGTGGACCCCTCAGGCACCGAGGCCGGTTGCACCCTTAGTCCCAGAGGCCGGGGTGGCTATGTTAACCGAGCTGATTAAGTGAATGGTTCATTATGGAAAAATTAAGCCAAAGCCAAAAGAAATAAAGCCGCCAATCGTAAATCAACAATGCGTTGTTTACACTTTCTCATGTGATCTGTGCGATGCAGATATGTTGGGTATACAGGACCATATCTCTACTAACGCATCGGTTATAAACACCTTGCGGAAGCTCATAGCCAATTAAACAACCTCAAAGAGGGCCAGTTTCGCGTTCTTCGACAGTGCCAAATTAAATGTAAATGCCTAATTTATGAAATTTATGAAACTTTTTTTTAATATGAGAAATATTGTAGCGCAGTATTTTTTATCCAAATACTTTTATTATTATTATTATTATTATTATTATTATTATTATTTTTATTATTATTTTGCTGTGGACAACTCCTTGATGAACCCACATATTTTGTTTCTCCCCCTCCCCCCCCCCCGCCCCTCTACCCCCGAAGTAGCATCACAGTTTCTTTTCATTTTCTTTCTTTTCTTCAGAAACTAACCCGTAGCCCTAACAGACCTTTGAAGGGTCGTGCTTTGTTAGATAGGGCGATATACAGTTACGGCCAGCTCTCGTTAAAATTAGGTCAAATTCATTTTCAGGGAAAACCTCACACTGCAGTGGCTAAGTTCAGAGAAGCCATGCAACAAAATTTCCAGCAGTTGGAAGCTCTCTTCAATATCTGCCTTCAGTATCGAAAACTGGGGAATTTTGTAGCTGAAATACAGTGTTTAAAACTGCTGAAACAGGTAAGAAAGGAAAATGATGTTGGTCGATGGGGAATTTGATAACTGACTGTAATGTAATTAATTTTAATTTAACAGTCACGCCAGGTCAAGCGTAACCTCTAGATTCCATTAATGAATCGATAATTTGGCAAATGAACCCGTTAGTCGTTGCCGCTTCCTGCATGCATAAAATATGAGCAGTTAATTTTTCGCGGTAACTCTTCAGTATTCGGTCAGATTGAAAAATCTCTGAATGGATAAAATCGCTTTAAAAACAGAGCTAGCAGAAATTTCATAATTACCTAATTTTACGAGTGAATTCCCTGCTCATTACGCATGCGGGAATGCAGAGATGAATCTGAAATCTACAATTACTAACGGCTTCAACTTTCCAATAATAAATTCATTAATGGATTATTTTTTCGGGGGGGGGGGGTGGGGGGGAGTACCTTTCACCTGGCTTGACTGTAATGAGAGACCCAGCGAGTGTTGCAGTAGAAGTTGGTTCTTCTTGAAAGCCCAGCTCCGAAAGAAAGGGAAGCGCTCCTCATTCGTCATCTTGATTTCCAACAGTGGGAAGTCCTAGAAGGGTTTCCTCTTTTTCTCTTTCCTCTCAAGCCTATAAAAGCATTTTTTATTCCATGGTATGATGTGTAATGAAATAATTAGGCACTTATAATATTTCATTAGCCTGTTCCTATAGCCTCCATTTTCTTTTTAGAAATCCTCGAGCGCGCGTCTGAAAATAAAACCCGCGGGGGATTTATTTACCGCAAACACAAGTGGGTGGGGGTGCTTCTTGAAAAAAGGGTAAAACGTCTGTAGACAGGCTATCAGTTTATTTCGTATTTGTGTATCTGTTGATTTGTTTGTTCGTTTGTTTCATTTTATTGTTTAGGCCATTCAAAGTAACAAGGATGCAGACGCTTGTTACAATGTAGCTGTAATTGCCAGTGATACCAGTGGTGTTCTTGACAACAGCAAGTTAGGTAGGTAGCGTTGTTTACGACGATATGATCATCGCTTTTTTGTTTGATGTATCTTCTTAATAGCCTGGGACCAGGCTCCGCAGTAGGAGAAAAAGTCAAATAATAAATTTACAATAATAAAAAACTAAACAAACAAATTCGGCGAGCGGTCCCAGGCTACCTTGTTAGTGAAAATTTGACCAGAGCACTGCTACTACGAGTGATCATTTTTAATAACGTACAAAATTTGGTTGGTAAAATTCAGAAGAACCCCTTAGAGGTAGTTATAAATTATCAAGGATTAAGTATGGTTTAGACTGGAGAAGATTAGCTGATAGACTAGAATTGACGAACTTGAAAAATTCAGTTGAGGCTCTTTTAATGAATCCAGTGAGAACTTGTTTTTCAATTTCGCACCGGAGACCTTGTGTGTGAAAAGTATTAGAATCGCTGATGAAAAGACAGCATCAGATTTATTTTCTTGTCACTATTTTTTATCACGGTACAAGTAAGATGTGGTACAGTGTTTTTTTGTACACCATCTTACCAGCTTACGGCATTTCTCGTACCGCTTTTAAGCGCACCCGAGTATAAGCCTCCTACTCACCGCTATGAGCAGCTTATAGCTGGAATTTTACTGCGTCCTTATGTTAAGGTGGTTCGATACAGTTTTTCAGGGTTAATACCTCCCAAGTTTGAGCATAAACTACGTCGCCATAAACAAAGGTTTGGAAAAATTGCCACCACAGTTGTATTAGATAAAGATGAAAATGTGTTATGATCAGGGTTGCAACGGCGTCGAAGTTGTCATAGCAACGAAATGACGCTAGTACCTATTTTACTTGCGGCAGTATATCTCGGCACTGGGAACTGTTCTTCCAAAATCGTTCACGGGAGCTTTTTCCTCCAATAGCGGCCTCGATGATCGTGAAGTTTAAGCGAAATCTGTAAGAGCCTTATCGAGGTATTTTAGGATGAAGTTTTTGTGGCTAGAAACACAGTAAAAAATGGACAATATTGTTGTTTGGCCGTTATCTGTAAAAATGAAGAGCTTTTGACATCCAATTTCTCCGTAGAGTAGTTTCAGTCTTTTTGAAAACGTGTGTGAAAGATCATTTAGATAGCTCCAACCGATTGCTAAAAAGAAGGGTTTGATTAGTATGTATCGAAGCGCTTTTGTTAGCGATTTTGTAAACATTTTGGTCTTCTTTATCAAATTAGCGAATAATTTTTAAACCGCTCGATAGATTTTTTAAAAAAATTAAGATAATTGGGATTAACCTTCCTTTTATATGACCTTTTAGTTTCAAGATTATTGATACATTGTAAGGCAGTAAAATAACGGCTATAATTTGCTACTTTTTTATCGGAAGTCTCGTCATTACAAGAGAAAGCCTCTCTTTATTCAAGTCATTGTCTCCAAGTTTCATTTTCACGTGAGCAAGAGTAACTAACAATGCATTTGACATATGCAAAACTGCTAGCTATTGTTGTGCACGAAAATATGAAACTTGGAGACAATACCCTGAATAATGAGAGGCTCACACTTGTAAACACAAAATTTCAGCCAAAATATTAGCGAATTGTAGCCCTTATTTTACTGCCTTACAATATATCAATAATCTTGAAACTAAAAGGTCATATAAAAGGAAGGTTAATCTTAAGAATCTTAAATTTTAAAAAACTCTATCGAGCGGTTTAAAAACTATTTGCTAGTTTGTTAAAGTAGTCCAAAATATTCAAAAACCGCTAACAAGAGCGCCTGGATATATACTAATCAAATCTTTCTTTCTAGCAATCGGCTGGAGCTATCTCCATGATCTTTCACACCCCTTTTGTAAAAAGATTGAAACTACTATGAGGTGAGCATGCATGTCAAAAGCGCTTCTTTTTCTACAGTTAACAGCCGAGCATAGAGATTGACCATTTTTTACCGTATTTCTAACCTCAAAATCTTTATCCCAAAATATCTCGATAACGCTCTTACGGATTTCGCTTAAACTTCACGAACATCGCGGCCGCTATTGGAGGAAAAAGCTTCCGTGAATGATTTTGGAAGAACAGTTCCCAGTGCCGATATATACTGTTGTAAGTAAAATAGGTAATAGCGTCATTTCGTTGCTATGACAACTCCGATGTCATTGCAACCCTGATCACAACAAATTTTCATCTTTATCTAGTACAACTGTGGTGGCAATTTTTTCAAAACTTTGTTTATGGCGACGTAGTTTATGCTCAAACTTGGGAGGTATTGGCCCTTAAAAACTGTAGCAACTAACAAAAGGAACTTCCCCTACCGCATTCGGACCTACAAACCTAATTGCTCTATTGCCCCATTGATAGTCTTTTTTATGTCTTTTTTTCCTTTATTTCTCCCTGATTAGTTTCAGCACTTGTGCTAAGCTAGAATCTTGAGACGTTAATAAAGTTATTAATATTATATTCAGAATTAACCGTTCCTCCAAGATTCACCCTTGCAAGAGGGATGCCAAGTACTAGAGTTACAGCAGAACTCGTAACTTACATGTTGGCAAAGAGATCTGCAGAACTAGGCAGGTATGGTACTTTTTAAAGTGCCTTACACTGTATTATTTAGAACGTAAGCACTGAGTGAGCACGCTGTTTTACGTCTCATACTGGGAAGGGAATGTCATTTCCAGGGCCGTAGCAAGGAAAAAATAAGGACTGAGGCAATCTCCATGGTTGAATTCCCCGCCTAGCTATTTAGAGTCTTTATTCGGATGACTACGTTTAAACAAAACACTGGGATCAAACAAACAAAAAATACTGAGGCAAGTGCCTCGGTTTGCCTCATACGGCCCTGATTTCTACTTGAGTCATCTAAAGCACGGGATCGTGGGATCGGTCAGCCGTTTGCAGGCAAAGGAAGTATTTTCTTGTTTAGTTTTCTGAGTATAAGTCGGTGTGTGTCCCAAATTTTCAATTATTTTGAAAATGGAACAATGAAACGATAACTAACGAAGAGAAATTGACAGGTTTGTGAGCTAGGAATTGTGATGCTAATAAACAGGTTTTGATTCTAAAATTTGCCTTCCTGCCAGAAAAGTTACCGGGCCTTTCGAGAAACGGGCCCCAGTTGAACAGTGGTGTCACGTGAACAACTGAATTAACAATGGAGCAGTGGAATAAAAGTTGTTTTTGTTGGCGTTTTGACCGCTAGCCTTTCTCCAGCTCTCCCCAATCTCAAGCCAGCGATTGAAGGGACCGTAATGTAGCTATTTTTTCTTCTCAGTAAAAACAATTTCGTCTAAAGCTGTCGACGCATTTACGGTATTTTTGCAGTAGCTTTTTACATTTTGAGAGCAAAAGATTGACGAAAGGATGAAGGACTTAGTTTCCAAGGAAACTGTATTGTGTCCATGGAGGAGTAAAAACCAAAAACTTGATTTTATCAACTGAATTGAGAAATTTAATTTTTCACTGTAAAAAGATTCAGAAGGGGACATTTCGAGCTTGCCATTCGTTAGAGCGAATTAAGGGATTATGGGTTGTGTGTGTGTTCATGTTCCCATCAATACCGTAGCTCCACTATTCGTTATATAAACCGCACACAAAATAACCTGTAATTCCTTGATTCGCTCTGACAAACGGGTACCACTCTATGCGTCAGCTCTTCAATCTTTTTACGGTAGCATCAATTCAGTTGATAAAACCAAATTTTTTGCCCGACCAAAGCAGTTTTATTAATAAGAAAAGTGATGACAACACTTCTACAGCCAACTTAAATGTCCTTGTCTAGGTTTGATGAGGCAGCAAAGAGTTTTCTTGAGTTGCTGGCTGATGTTGTGGACGTGCGCAGTTCTGCTAGTTCGGTAGGTGTCTACTGTGATTTTCATTTGTTTGCACTAATCCCTTCAAAACCATCATTTCATCCATCACTTTCGACAGAAAATCTATCACGTAGCAGAGGACGTGATATCAAGGGGCGTTCGACTGACCTTATTCTGGAAAAGGAATTAACAGAATAATCCCGAATACCAGTTTGATTGTCCTGCTGTTTCAAAGATGAAATAAGTGAAATGTATATTCTAATCCTCCAGCTTCCTTGATTACAGGGCGTATAATAAAATGGAATAATGACGTCATTTTCCTAGCGTCGCGGACAGATTTAACGACAACGAAAAAACTGTCGGCCCCGTCGCTGATTAAAGGCTAGGATGGTGACGCGACCCGCTAAAAAGGTCACCACTAGAGTAGACAGCAGTTTCTCCCCGTCCATTTTTGCTTGAAATTTTCTTCTAAAAAAAAGAAACAAAGCCAATATTCTTGATAAACAACTTCGAAAGCTGACGACTTTTCTGAAAACAGGAAAAATGGCATGCACCCTAAATTGATTTACCAAGTCTTTGAAAGTCAACGAGAAAAATATGCCTATGTGGTATAAAACTTCGTTTCATAGCCTTTTCCAGGCGTTCAGATAGTGGAGCGCCGATGAAAAACAGAGCGTGGAAAAAAACGCGAATATCGCGCCGCTGCTTTGCGTGGTTGACTTGTTTTTACATTCCCGAGTTTTTCGGGGTCGAAAGCGTGCCTACCACGCAAATATCAGCGGCGCAAATGACTTTGTGAATCGTGAGATACACCGATTCTACCTACGGGTCCAGGTAGGCAAACGTGTTAACCATGCAGTTATAGAAAAGGCGACCATGATTTCCCAGATGTGATAATGGCATCACCGTTCTACCCGGTAGCCTACCCGTTTCTCCGGGGTAAGATGACATCTACGCGTACGGTTAATTTACCCGGCGTACCCGTACACCGAAACGGCGTATCTTAAGGTCTCTAATGCCAGACGTTCACGCTGGAAAGAATGTCTACTGGCAGACTAGTACTTATAAGACCCCGTCCACACAAAACGGTGGGTATTTTAGAAACAGTATATTTTTTTACACGAATACCTTATTATAGGAAATTAACGCTCCATGAAATTAACGCGAATCGTTAAAATTCGTGTTAATTTAAGTCGCGTTAATTTTGTTGAGCGTTAATTTCCGCGACGTTAATTAAGTGCAGCGTTAATTTCCTATATTTTAACCCCAATTTTGGAACCTGTCCAGACATTCTTGACACCTAAAAAACATTAACTACAAGCTTTCTTTCTTTCCATTTACCCTTTATTTTTCATCTTTCACAAAAGCCAAGGAGAAGGTTTACAATATTTCGAGTTCATGTTCATCGTTGTCGCTGTCAGAAGTGAGGTCAATATCTTCTCCTTTGATTTCGGCCAAGATAGACTTCGAATCGTCAACATAGTCTTTCTCGACAGAATATGAGAGTCGCGTTAATTTCCTCTATTTTGAAATTCTACCTCCTCTTTCGCGTTAATTTTCTTTATTCGAAAGTCGTTTTCCATTAAATTCGCGTTAATTTCCAATACCTTAATTTCATGGAGCGTTAATTTCCTATAATAAGGTAAGCCTTATGTCCACAATTCAAGACGCCATGCAGTGAATCCGCTCACTGAAATCGCATCTCTACTGTTCAGTCGAATAACGTTTGTTAACACAGAGTTAACTTAATAGTTAAAATCAGGGGCATGACCGTTTGTGACGCCCCATAGCTACTAAGGTCAAGCTTAACATCTACTATGACTTTTTAGCTATCGAAAAATTGAACTGTGTTCGGTCTTCGAGTCTGACTCAGCTGTAATCAGTTTCCGTCCTGCTTTTGTAGTCCCGTAGCATAAACCTGCCCAGCCCATCAGAGTTGTATCGCCAATGCGGGGCTACCCTACTCAAAGCTGAACGATACCAAGATACTGTGACTGTTTGTGATAAACTGCTGACTACTGCTGATTCAATTAAAGCTGATGGACAAGGTAGGATATACTCTGGTGAAACAAAAAGGACTTCTTGTGTTCTTGTCATTATTACCGTGATCGTCTTCATTAACATCGTCTAGCCTGCGAGCAAAAACTCCCCGGGGCGCTCTAGTGGCGTCACCAGAGTGCCCTGGAGAGCATGCTCGCAGGCTATCATCCTCCTCCTCCTCCTCCTCTTCTTCATAGTCCCCCTCCGTTTCCTTTATGAATGGCTATTGTGGGAACGTTGCAATATTGAAAAAAGTTTTTTTTATTAGATGACAACGCAACTTAAGTTATTTAACGTGGAAAATATGCTTGGCATTTGCGCTAATACTTGTTAGGTTTGCCACGAACTATCTCGATTAATGCTGAAATGCAGATTGATTTGATAATGAATGAGTATTGAGTTAATCGACTGATAGCTATTATACTAAACATTTTTTCCATCTCTAAAACCATGCGACTCGCTTTTCTTAAAATTAATCACGTGATTTTGCGCACTTTGTGGTATCAATTCTAAACTTGGATACTTTGTAACGCATGTCTTTTCAGCGTGGCCTATATGTTTGTAAAAAATTTGCGTGAGGGGAATAAAAAGTAAGATAATAACACAATTATTTGTGAAGCTTGGCGCTTCTGTTATATTATGTAGCTGCTAGTTAATTCTCAATATTAATTATTCTTCTCTCTGAGGTACTATCTCTAAAAACCACTAATAGCTGTCCTGGAAAAAAAACACATGACTAACAAAAATATCATTCTCCGTTCCTTCCGTAAAAATACACTTGATTCGGTTAGTGCAATTAGTGTAAAAAGAAGGTATCAAGTATAATTTTAGCATGTATCTTCCCCACAGTACTTTTCTTTGCGTATACTGAGGCTCAAGTATAAACCAAAGAAATATCCAAGCATATTAAAACTGTCAACTGAATGGAACAAACTGACGCTACTGTTGGTTTTTTTGTAAAAGTTGACAGAGGCAAGCAGTGTGCGAACTCCAGAAGTTCAAAGAAAAGACGACGATCAGTGGAGGAAGATGATTTGACAAACGTCACAGACGAGAAACTAGAGAAAACTGTTATCTGTGAAATGTTGATGTTAAAATCTGAGGCTTTGATTCACCTTCAGAAACCGCTTGAAGCACTACAGTCACTTAACAGGTAATTTGCAAAAAATAAATGCACCGGGGTGGTAAATTTAGTTTCCCACGTTGTCTCATACTGATCGATAAAGTTTGGTAGCAGTCTTAACATGATAACTACTTTACGTTAGGGTTTCGTGTGGGTCATGGAAATCTTGCAAAAAGTCATTGAATTTAATTGTGTATGAATTATGTATGATAGATTAAATTAATAAAATAAAGACGAGTAATTAAACAGTGCGATCGGCAGGCATATTTGTGTCTTTTGAATTAAATTATGTCATAAATACCTTAACACAAGGATAGCTATGAAGATTTTAGAACGTGACAGCTATACCTAAATTCATGGAAAAGTGAAAAAAGTCATTGAAAGTAATGGAATGTGAAGAGCTCTAAAGAGTACGAACGAGGTACGAGCGATGCGGTGGCAACGAGAAGTTGAATAAAATGGCGTCAGTAAGCGACAGCGGCATTGACAAACAAAACAAACACGCACAGGTCTTTGCCCAACCTTAAGGGAAAATGACCAAATGTAAGTCTTTTGCGAGGAACTAATGATGAGTTTTGTGCCTTTAATCATGGTAGGGTATTGAAAACACTGGAAGATGTGCAGTCATCAAGTTACTGTTCTTCACTTGATGGCGTAGAGGAAATTGGAGAGCAGCAACCAAAAAGGAGAAGAATAGACTCAGGTTCGTGTCTAACTCCCCAAAATTAGTAAGTGCAGTCTCACGATAGTTTTAGCATCAACAACTAAAACATGAAAATTGTTTTTTTTTAGTGAGGATGGGGAAAAAGAGGGAAGTTGAGCGGAACCCGATGTGTTGTTTATGACTGAAAAGTATTCAATGCTCATTGGTTATGGCTTTTTGCCAAATTGAAGTCCTTGACTTTTTGTTCAGGAAACCTTTTGTACATCAATAAGTTACCTGAATATCATTATTTTAGCGTAGTTCACGTTAATACTTGGGAGTTTTGGGCCATTTTCAAGTTCCAAGAACTCTCGCTTTCAAAACGGGGCTAAGTGCAAAACCTTTTTTGTGAAAATGAGTTTTAGTTACATGAAAATAAAAAGTAGTTTTCATGTCAATAGCTTC
The DNA here is from genome assembly GCF_958299795.1 of Porites lutea. NCBI lineage: Eukaryota > Metazoa > Cnidaria > Anthozoa > Scleractinia > Poritidae > Porites > Porites lutea. The sequence continues at coordinate 58,933,854 of NC_133201.1, read as the reverse complement.
GCACTTTATAGCCTCGCTTTGTAATAGATGGTTTTCACTCACTTGGCCAGCATCTATGCAAATTTGTGAGAACAAAAAAATTGTTTGTATAAGAAAAGAGTCCAACCCCCACAGGATTTGTTTGGAACACCAACATAGTCGCCGTTTCATTGTTTTGGAACTTCAATATGGCCGCCGTGACGTCATGTGAAAACCCTCTATGGAGCCTTTTGGAAACTCGGAAATTGGCTATTCTCGTGAAGATGCGACTACCTGTCTGAACAATGGTGCAAAAATTACCTTGGTTTCCTCTTAGATATCAATTGATTTTCTATCTCTTCCTCTGTCTATAAATCACTAACGTGTTTTGATTTACGTTCTAAAAAGATGACACCATGACGATGACGCAAAGCCAGAGTTTTAAACCAAATAAGCTTTCAAAGATGAAGGTGAGTATGCTCAGTTCTCATTGCCACTTCCTATTGCCGAGTGTAAAGGTTTTGAAGATCAAATCCTGTTATATAATAAGTTAAAAATGCTTCTACATTCGATTTATCCCCAAACAGTACCATGCAGTGCCACCATATGATGCAAAGTTAACTAACTAGATTATAACAAGTCATGCACTCCGCAAATATTTGCCAAAACCCTTACATTTGGCTGACTACTATTTTTGTATCTGTTCAATTTACGTGCTTACTATCTAAAATGAAGAGGCAAGATTAAAAGCCATCTGGCTTCTCTTGTGCCGGACAGTCAACCACGTAGCTTACAGGCCAGTAGCTTCTCTGCTTTGTGGCGCATTCTGCCAGCCTCCATTTCACTTTTCTGATTGCCGTGATATTTGTTTGCAGGCTCGAGCGTATAACCTGACAGCTGAGATCTTAGAAGGTCTGGGTCAGACCCAAGATGCCTTGCAGCAGTTGCATCTCAGCTTAGAGTGTTTAGCAGGTGATACTGTGCTCGTCTCAGACTTTATAATTATAAATACTTATTTTTCTACTGTTTGGAGTTGATCATTTGCCCTGGGTAACGTCTTGTTTGTCGATTAGTGTACATAGACGATTGGTATAATGTAACTGCATGAAAAAACAGTCCTCGAAAGTCTGTGTTAATCTTCTTTTCCCCTCGGTATTGTTCTTTACCAGATGGGATCCCAAATATTAATTTCTAGGTTAAGTTCTACAGCGCTGGAAGTATTGTACCGGGAGATGTAGCGTTTGACAACATAGTTTTGCTTCCATCAGATAACCCTGAAACAGTTTACAAGCACACTCAGTTGCTATTAAAGCTAGGATCAGCGAAAGAAGCAATCACCAACTGGCTTGTGTTTAGAGGCATTCAGCGATATCATAAAGGAGACGTGGATTCAATGAGAAGACGTTTAAGGTAAAGAACTGTGTACCAGTGTCAGTAGGTACCTAGCCCTCAGTAGACGAGGTGGTGTCAGTGACACGTAGTTACGACTTTCTGAAAACCCACAAGAGAAAGTATTCCACAGCTTTAGTTAAAGGGGTTAAGCTCACGTTGAAGAAAATAAGGGAAGAGACCCCTCGACTGCCTTCATCTGACTCATAAGGAATTCATATGTCGGCAGGAATGACCAGGACGCGAAGGTGCTGATCACCTCTCGTCACCTCTTTGAATTTACTAAGGACCTTAAGCAAGGACGACGACGACGACGACGGTAAGTGAAAACGACGGTAAAAAAAAATGAATTTGCGTTCTTTCAAACTTAATCGCGTCTAATTGGACCCGCTCAATATGTCAAATGCAGGCGACTTTTCCTGGAGTTGAATTCTTGAGGATATTATTCAGGCTAAAAAAGATGAAGGGAAATTCGTCGTAGTATGTCCACGTCGTCCATAAAGCATCAAATTAGGAGGTTTCACGTCGTAGTCGGGCAGTAGACGTCAAAGAAATGTACTAAAAAGCGTGATGCACGTACAGAGCTGTTGTTTTGATCATTAAAACCTATTGTTTTTTTGAAGTCGTCGTTGTGGTCGTCGTCGTGGTTGCTTAAGCTCCCTAATATACAGTTAACACCGTATACCATCTCCCAGCTCATTTCGTGACCCGTCATCCCTATGGGGCCTAATAAAGAATAAAGCTGCTATAATCAGTCGAAGCCCTCATAACGAGTTTGTGTTTATATTACACGGACACTGTAGTAAAGACACAGCTCCATACGGCCGCCTAAAAAACAGTTAGAACTCATACATTAATTCTGTATTTCTGCATTCCGGGACGCGACCATTCTCATAAGCGGACACCGTGGAAACATTCCAGGAAAGCGATTTTTATTTTATTTTGCTTCTAATCTTCCCCATGAGTGAAGAACACTCGAGGACCCGCCCTAGGACTACAGTGTTTTGTTTGTTTGTTTTTGTTTATTTTTGGCATGGTTAGTAGACCTATAGAACAAACGGTCATTTATTCTGGTGGTACTTTTTCCCTATTTTTCTTTGATTCGTTTTCAATATTTATTTATTCATTCATTCACTTTTTACTTGTTTTTGTTTTACTATTGAAACTCCTACGGAATGCCTAACTTTTCTACAACCGTTCCAAACATTCCGCCTGTGTATTAACTTTTATCGCTGAGACCGCCCGCGCTTAGCCTCGGTTTTACTATGGTTCTTAAATGAACTGACCCTGCGTGGTTGTTCAAATACTGAATAGCGCTATCCACCGGAGAAGCATCAGGGAAACCAATTGCGTTACCCACTGAATAGAGATTTCTCCAATGGATAGTGCTATCCAACCAGGGTCTGAACTGAAATATCAATTGGTCTTTACTAAAGGTCCTCCATAGTGGAGCTACTGGACACAGAGGACATTACTCTGGAACAGGTGCAAGCTGTAGACGAGGTAGTCTTAGAACTGTGCAGTAAGACACCCGATATCCCCTTCTACTTCGTCACAAACTAACGTTTTTTTGTTTAAAAAAAATGAGGAATGTGTTTTCGAGAGAAGAAATATAAGCTAGTATTTTAATTAAATATTATGAATATTATGTGACAGAGACAAAGAACGGGAGAGTTGTTCGGTACAGAATTTATGGTTCCATATTTGTTTCTTTCTATAGGTTCTGTTGCTCTTTGTATATTAAAGGAAAACAGTGCTTTTTGCGTGGCTTTCTTAATTTTCACCGTTTAGTGATTTACAGAGAATTGGGAGTAATAACTGCTAAAGGCACTAAACAAACTACAGGGTTTGAACAAAACGCACAGCAAAACGTGATAAAAGAAATAATGAGAAGGTTTCAGGTTGCCCTGGATCCGAATCCTTTCCTTTGCGATGGCTTTATCCAACCCTCCATCCAGTAGCTCCGCTTAATATGCAAATTTATGTCAGACGAGCAAATTTCTCCACTAAAGCTCGTTTTGAAATTATATATGTGCGAAGTTTCTATATGCGCGCTAACAAGGGAGTAGTTTTGAAAGTAACATATGGACAACGAGTACAAAACCAAAGAATTTTGTCTACAGAACGAAGCATGATGGAGAAATCGTTTTATTGACTTAAGGATGCCTTAGGGCTAATCTGGGCATGCACAAAGTCGGTTTACTGAACGCAGCATCACTTTGGACTCTCCGTTGGAGACATGTCTGAAATATTCTAATATGTAATGTGACAAAAACAAATACATAAATAAATTCCTCGCGACTTAGTGACTCTCCCCCCCCCCCCCCCCCCCCCCGGGTTAGCATCTATACACCAAACGACAAACAAAAAAAGGAGTCATTGGATAGCCTTTGTGGGTAATCTAGAAAAGTGGGATGGAATGTTAAACGCTGATTCATTCTAACTGACTACCTCGTGACAAGAACAACACCATGCTTTAATTACACTGTTAAAGTTCAAGATTGTACAGCTAGGAAAGCAATGCAAAGCAACTCTTTGGCGTTTAGAAGTCCATCTCACAGTATCGCAAGCTATTTTGCCAAATAGAAAAGAATTCTCAGTTTATTCTTAATGGAATTAAAAAGAAGAACGCACTTAATATATTTGAGTGTCAATGTATTTAGCACAAAAGTGCTCATTGAAGACACAATTACGTCTCCTACCGGTCCTCCAATTTACGTAATTAATCTGATTCGAGCCACGCGACTGCCTACACTACCTACCGATTAACTTAAGATAGAAATCTAATTTTTGGTTATTATCATCCCTGATCCTAGAACTCTCGTTTCTTCCCGCTAGTACTGGAATTGGGATAACGTCACTGGTCATTACTTTTTCACAAACATGCGAATTCTGAAGTTCCAAATCCGCCTTCACAGCTGCGTTTTTCGATGCCGTCAATCATCTTAACGGAAAGGTCATGGTTTGTGATTGGTGGATTTCGATCCATTTTGTGTGTTTGTGTGTTTCAAGGTTCGTTTCTTGTGATCTTAATTATGATTGACGGAAGCGAAAAACGCAATTGTGAAGGCGGCTTTTGAACTTTAGAGTTCGCATGTTTGTGAAAAGCGCAGTAATGACCGACTGAATTACTGCGATTCACTGAAGTGAACTAGGGCAGCGTTATTTTTCAGTATATTACATCCTTATATTTCAGTGTTTCATTTCCGCAGTTGAGCTGACAAATCCTTCTGTCATATTTTTTTTCCAATTTGGCGGATCGAGACCGTCAAGGTTTATGAGCGTAGTTTATTTATTAGCGTTTGTTTCCCTAGGAAGCCAAAAAAAAAAAAAAAAATGGAGCACACTGGCTAGAAAGCACAACACAAACGCAAAAATGTGTTAATGTTAATAATAGGCAAGTCGCTGCAATTTCAGGTACAGCTTCAGAATGTTGGAAAGTTTTGAACTCGTTAAAAAGTGTGCATGAACAAAGTGTGAAGAAAGTATCATTCTCCATATCTCCACGCAAATTAAAACCAAAAATCGTATTTCTACAGCCGAAATAACTGTCTTGCAAATCCCTAACCAATGGAAACCCGGCAAGCGGACGCCATGGGAACACTGATGGAATTAGACAAGAGAACGCCTTAGTTTAAAACTTATTTTCTCTTTTCTTTACCTCACTTTCTTACCTTTCCCTGCCTATCTACTCGCTAATTAAAGCGAAATTTCGTTTATTAAATTACTCATGAAAAACTGAATATGGCAATAGACCTTGTCGCTGCTTTCGACGCCATCTTGACGAGTAGGCAAACGCCTGAGAAATTACAGTGTTTGTGTGAGAATCTAATGTCGAATGATTTCCGTAGAACGGCTGTTCTGAAAAAAATATCAATTGTAAACTAAAGCTTCACCCCTAAGGATTCTACTGAAGAAAATTGTGGCGTTACATGCGCTAGAAGACCTACACCACTTTTTCAAATTTTCTATGCATTTGTCTGTAAGAAAGTCCCGGGGAAAATTACAGACAAATATATGAAAAATCTAAAGCAAGCCTCTGGAGAAATTTAAGCACAGGTACGCCCCCAAAATTTCTTAGGACAATCCGTTGCTTAGTAGCTTTAGTTTACAATTTATATTTTTTTTCAGAACAGCCGTTTTACGGAAATTATTCGACACTCTAATTTAGACTTTACTCGCTAGAGAAATGCCAAATGTCTTGATTTAGATTTTTCCAAAGAAACACTTTTTGATGCCCCAAGGTAGGGAACGATTCAAGAAGGAAAAATGGTGTAGTCCTCTGCTGACTGTTATACACTCAATACACGGAGGGTAACTCCTAATCGTATCCGCGATTACCCAGCTGTACCGAACTTTTGAATTTTCATAGCGTAGTTATGATCGATATTGACAGGGTATTTGCAGCCATCCTTTTCCAAGACTTGTTCCCATTACATTGTTCAAAAATATCTGCTGCCGGGTGTACGAAACAAGTTTTATTTATTCTCACATCAAGTAACATTTGTTACAAGCTACAAAAAGTTACGTATGATTTGCTTCGTTCAAGTTACATTTAAATCACGTTTTACTGTTGGAAAGGTGGAAAAAGTACTTTTAAAAGCAGCTAGATGCGCCAAGTGTTCATTTTTTTCCAACATAGCGACGTCGGTAGGAGATTCGTCGGCGTGGATAATATCTGCGTCGATAGGAGATTCGTCGGCGTGGATAATATCTGCGTCGATAGGAGATGCGTCGGCGTGGATAATATGGGCGTCGATAGGAGATTCGTCGACGTGGATAATATCGTCGGCGTTTGCGGCTGCTCCAAGGTGAAGCCTTCGGATCTGCTGCTGGGCTGCCTTCTGTCATGGAAACTCTGAAAACAAAAGACATTCGTTGGTTATTTACTATGATATTAACATTTTATCAGTTATCAAACAAAATGTGTGCAAGTCAGCGCTGCGACGTTTAAATTTGTTGAAATGGTTGTGACTTACACTTGCTAACATATTTCAGTTTTTCAGTATATTTGTTTTAAACAACTGCTATCATAAAATTAAAGGTCGAATTCCTTGGTCAATCGTTTCTTGCCGCCGGGATTAGGTGAAAATCAAAGGAGTAGAGTCACCAAGATGCATTTCTTCCTAAACTCAACAGAGGAAATAGTCACCTAGTAAATGCGCGAAAAAAAAAAAAAAGGTTATTAATAAGAAGTTTGTTCAGTAAAGGGCGGGTAGGAAGTAGAAAAAATGTACTGAAACTTGAAAAAGTCGACGTTTTCTTTCCTCTATTACTTGGAAAAATTATAGAATGACTCAAAACGACGGTCAGGTCTTTTTTTCTGGCAGTGATTATGAACAGCAGCCTGAGTATGTAGGCTGTACGAAAATATGAAAATAGTTTTAAATAATGGTATTTATTATCAATAACGGCATCAACTATAAGGAAAAAAATACACCAGAAAAGTTTCCAGTCAATCAGTTTTTAATTGCATGGAATATGGTCTACCTTTCTGGATTCTCTAACTCTACATTGTCGTTTTCATCGTCATCTTGAGAAACAGGGTTTGGACTGAAAGGAGAGGAATAGATTGTTAGTCATAAGCAACAATCAGGACTGTAGCGATTAAAAAATTGGAGCGCGTAAATATCTTTTTATAGCACTATCCTTCGATTTTTTCCAAAGAGGTACCAAGAAAGAATGAAAGATGGGCAGTCAAAAGTCTAAAGTTGTAGAAAGTAACTTGTTAACGACTTCACTATCCGATCCCGAGGTTGGTGGCAATTCATACCGGCGGAAATATGTCATTTGTCTCTACTCGGCTTTTGGTTTTGTAGCGCAGTGAGTGACGAAGCTTGGGGAAGAGAAACTGAGCATGTCTGACGGTTGTCATCATGTATTTGGGAAATTATTTCTGAGACAGAGAGATATGTCTGGTCCCAGTGGAGGATTCTGTTCGGCTCAGTATGAAAATTAGTCCTTAGTCGAAAAGGAGTAAAAACGCTGTTTGTTGAATGTGTGGAATCGTACAGTTTACCTTTCAGGATCATCCGACTCGTCAGTTTCCGCATCAATTTCTGCATCGTCGTCTTCGTCTTCGTCTTCCGAAAAAGCATCTTCACTAAAAATTGACGGAATATAGAGTTCACTTATTAAAATATCTAAATTCGATTAAATGTCATGTCAACTTTCGGACTAAGCATAAACCAAGCCATGACTGTCGAGAAGGAAGCAGCTGAAGTGGAGGCGTTAAGCTTTTGTGCATGAACAGACAAACGGAAAAAGGTTTACAATCACAGAAGCATCGAGATATCTATCGGATAACCAATCTGGATAAAACAAGCGGAAGAGAAAATACGTCTTAAAATCGCTGTGAAAATTTATACTTAGGAGACGGAGAGTTGGTTAGTGCGCGGCCTTCTGTGCGCGAGAGGTCCCGAGTTCGATTTCCAGGTGTGACCACAATTCCCCTCTGCTACTTCTTTCCTTTCCATGTACTTTTAAGTAGCTTTAAATACCCATAAAACGGAGCACTAATGGAAAGAGGAGGTTAAAATGAGCGCACTATCGGCCTCAGGTTTGTTAGTCAGATGACTATTTCGAGACCGACTTAAATTAAATTTACCTTTACCTCTTACTAGTTTTAAATGAAGAATAGCTGCCGCACCATGGCATGGATTACAGTAGTTACCTTTCAGGATAATCCATTTCATCATCACCGTCTTCACTTTCGTCGTCTTCTTTACCAACTTCATCATTCTCAACGGTTTCCTCAGGGGCGACTAATTCACCGTTATTTTCCTGGTTCTCAGGTGTTTCGAACGTTTCCTCCGACGCAACAGTTGTCATCAGAGCGCCAATCAAACAGGCAAGAAGGCCAATCGCTGCAAAGGACTTCATGGTGGCCTAGAGTTGTACGTCAACAACGAGGACAACTATGCCCAACTGAGATGGAAAACTTATCTTCTGAACTTTGGCAACGGTGGCCCTTTAATACACAGTTTCGTTACGCTGTCATTTGCGTAATAGGAAGTCCATTTTTGGGTTTCTCCTTAATTTCTGAAACGCCGCTTAAGTATTTACAAGTGCGCCCTTGGGGGCAAATCAACTGGAATTTGTAATTTATCATACATTTCCTGCCACATTTCTTTTGTGGAACCTTCAGTTGCAAAATCCTTTTACAAGTAGGCTCTAAAATTTACCTTTCTCCCACGCAACAAAAAAACGCGAAATTTCTCTGTTTAGCTGTTTAACCAGGGGCGTTTGTGGCACGACGGATTGAGAAACTGAGTATAAAAAGTGATAAAATAACAGGTGCGTCTTCCACGCCTTGGAATTAATGATAAATGGGTTTTTTTTTTGTTATACAAAAACTCAAGTTTTCGAGCATGACTAAGCTAAGGTACCCAACCAGTCTAAAGGCACGTAGCAATTACTTGTCGAAACCCCATCCTACATAAACGCTAGTAAAAAATTCCTAACTCGCTCTAAGATTATAACTGCAGTCCTTCTTGAAACGTAAATATGTATTGATAGTTCAGATTGTTAAAAATCAGGCAAAAAAATGTCTGACAAAGCTCAGTGTTAAGAGGAAGCGAAAGTTCATTGAACGAGTAAAAAAACATTTAATACATCTTTAATAGACCGTTTATTCTTCTTAATTCTTGAAGTGTTTTTTAATATTTTAGCAAAGAATATCGGAATTAAAATATCGACCATGTTTTACTAAACTTTAAAGAAATAATACTCAATAAGAATGGAATTTTTTTTTTACTTTTTCTACCACCTACAGATGGATTTTTTAAAACTGCGTCACTTTTGACATCGTGGTTAATTAATTCCGTTGTTATTTTACTAATGTAGCAAAGCGGAAAAATAGGGAAATTGTCTATAAAATGATCAATTCGGCTACTCCTTTTAGCTATTTGCTGAATGTGTTAGTAGGTATAAATTTGGTTTTAGTTTAAAAACACTATATCTAAGGTTTCTTATAGACCTTTCCCTTGGTTTTGAGCGTTCGTTTTCGCATTTCAGGGAATGTGTAGCCAGCTTTAACAATGCGGCTTAGTTTCGTCTGTGGAGCAGACTTGGTAATGTGATGTTAGTCGAGTTTCGATTCTTGTACCTATTTTAAAAACGCTTCGATTGGTAAACGGAAAAAGGAAGATTCCGACAACAAAAAGCCTTCAAAAATGGATAGGATTTCAAACTGTTTATTCTACGAGCTAACCCGATTCAAAGAATAATGATAACAACCACGTGCAACCACGTGACATAGGCGGCCATGTTAGTTTTCGTAACATTGACAGTTTAATTTTCGCAGAATTTGCACGAAAAAAAATGTTCTCCCTGCTCTTTTGCTCTTTACAACCAACGTCAAGTGAGCTGCAAACCGGGAGCCAACCTTCAGGTCATCTAGAAATAACAGATTTAAACTGACGTTAATGCGAAAGAAACATAGTCTGAAAATCAATACCATTTATTGGGACTTTGAAAAGTACTTCGGGATACTCTGAGTTTTCTTTGACCTATTTAGAAATTTACTTTCCGTGTACTGACAAGATGTACAATCCTTCCCAGGTTTCCGTTTTGCTCGGTTTTGTACCTACCATATATTCCAAATTTTTGGACAGACAAAACGCGGGAAAGAAAAAAAGAATTCGAAACTGAGACTGAAATGTTTTGCGGATCTTATCTGGTCGACATTGTGTATATCCTATCATGAAAATAAAGAAAAAAACTTTGGCAACCAGAGCTGCGAATGCATGCGCATGTTAGAGAATTCCGTTTATAATTCTTTTAGAACGCTTGGCAAAAAAAGAAAAAGTGTGCTGAGACTATTGCACAGAAAAACATGTTTTAACAGGATAATATATTACCAAAATCAGCCGCATCTCATGGAAGCAATTCAGTTAAGGCTCGATAGCTTTAAAGTTGAAAAGTCTTTATACTTTATGAGTGCTTGAAGATCCTATTAGCATATGACGCCAAAACGTAGTTAATTCATGTACTCAAATGCACATTTCTTAAAGATTGTTCATTTACAGATATACCGTAAAATTCCGAAAATAAGCCCCTCCATGTATAAGTCCCTCCAAATATAAGCCCCCCAAACGGGTAACGCAAAAAACCCTCCGTTAAATAGCCCCTCCAAATATAAGCCCCCTGGGGGCTTGTACTTGGAAAATTACCCTCACTTACCCTTACTTTGAGCTATAAGGTTAGCCCAAACGATTTTGAAACGCAAATTTCCCTCCGAAGATAAGCCCCTCAAAAAGGGCTTTTGAAGAATATAAGCCCCGGGGCTTATTTTCGGAATTCTACGGTATTTGCAACACCAATATAATGAGACATCAAATATGTCTGTATGACTTTTTCCGAGAAAATTTGAGTTTAAGACCCGACTGTGGACTGCAAAAAAAGCACACACTCAATAAATATGAGTTTCTTTTGTATTTTTTTTAAAGGAATTAGAATTTTCAATGATATGTGTTTGAAAATTACTTTGCGGTTTGAAAAACCAAAATGGTGCAATCAAGGTTATTACATCCGTCGCTATGGAAATGCCGGTTTAAACGGAAAATGTTGAGATGTGAAACGACCAAACTGTTATTTTATTTTATAACACCTGTTAGTTTTCTTGAGCTACATTGATATTGAAAACTGCATCAAAGTGAAGTAACATAGTATAGCTAAAATTCACCACAGCGAGGAAGATGGCTTGTTTAAGTTTGGTCCGAAGTATGGTCCGGATTTGGACGCAGTCTCGAAGAATTCTTAGTACTCATCGTTCGCCCCCCGCCTCCCGGATGGTTATTTTCACCCCTTTTAGTTTGTTAGGTTTCCGGGGTACCCAGGAAGTCTAATGTTTGTCTAGACAACTGCAATGGTTGCTTTTACGCTGTTCACATGTATTTTGGTGTTTCAAATATGAAAGATGAAAGCAATTTTCCCTTGAAAACCACATATAATTAATCTGGGATTAAAAAAATTAAACAAACCAAAGCAAGCTAAAAGGGTACATTTCAAAAGATAGTTCGAATCGGCTGTTTTAATAGATTTTTTGCTGGAGAGAGCTATTGTTGCCAAATTGAATTTGCATTTTAACTAGTCACTTGACCATAAGTATTGTTGCCAATCGGTGTAGAAACTTCCGTTATATTCCGTAAGGAATTATACTTGTGAAAATTGACAAGGGGCACGCAATGACTCTTTTCTGCTAACAGCTTCGGATGAGACGAAAAAGCCTCCCCAAACTTTCTAGACTATCAAAGTTCCCTTAAGACATCCGAACAGATAGATGGTTTTGAGTCTTTTAAGGCAGCAACCTCCAAATTAAACCTGAAACGTAACAGGCTGCTAAAGCATAGAGAAAACCATTTGAGACACTTCTGACGTAGTATTTGGAAACATAATTGGCCGTTGGGTGCTCCTGATTGATGATAAAACACCGACTCGTATTTTGCAATGTCACTGTAAGTGGTAAAAGGATATTACGCATTGTAATGTGGTAATTAGGCACATGACGCACGATGTAATTCAAGGAAGTAGTTTGAATTGCAAAGCACCGGCATGAAATCACGTGACGCGTTTTCCTGCGGATGATATTGTAATTTACCGTGTTACCTTTTACAAAGATTATCAGTAGCACAGCAGCACAGATGCCGTATTTCCATGCAAGCATCCAATTAAAAAAAAAACAGATTTTTGGCAATTCATTTGAAGTTTCACGTTGAAGTTTTATTTGATTTAATGACCAAGAAGACAATGGAGAACTTAAAATAAACCACTTTCGTGTACAGGCACAGGTACTCATTTCTAAGTTAGAGCCGTAAATACGGATAGACCTCGCCTTACCTTGTAGAATTACGGCTTGGCTAGAGGGAAGAGCGATGATACCATTGCCACATCTGCGGACATTTGGTTTTCTTTAAAATAAACGCATGGTAAACATTTTCCTCTATCCACATAGGTAGCGGGCAGAAACCGTGTTTCTGAATTTTGATTCTTTGTAAGTAAAGAGAAGTTCTAGAAACTCCAAGTTCTTAGGCTAAACTTGATTTAGTGAGCATTCCAAAATGTAGTGCGGCATTTCAGCCGAACTGTTGACTCAACAGCCGACTCATTCTACTTGCTTCAGGCTGGTCGAGTAACGTTCTTTTAAGAAAAAGAAAAAGTTTAATCTGTCTTTTCATTTTCAGTCGCAATATTTTTGTTGCTATTCAGTTAAAAACCATATTGATGGGATATCATTTGCAACCTTTTTTGAAATCTGCTGTCATGTGCAATATATGTTTATTTAATGTTCATCTCAAGCAACTTTCCATGCAAACTGGTTAATATAAGGTTACGTAAAATCTACTTCGTTCAGATTACATTTATTTAATTTTTTCAGTGTTGTGAAAACGGACAAAGTTCTTTAAAACGCGTCCCCAGGCAGCGGGTCCACACTTCACCTCCAGTAGCGTCGCCTGCAGCTAGATGACCGGCGGTACCGGTATTCCCGACGGGTCTCACATGATCGACGCCATGGGCGATAGATATAGATGCGGGAGCGGACTCGTGGACGGGTATATTTGACGTGGCGGCGCCAAAAAGCCTTAGAAGCTGCTACTGGGTCTTCTAGCATCATTTTGACACTGAAAATATAGGAATAATTGATTTCTTAATAGGCTATTTATACATCAGTTCGTAATCTTCTTTTCCTCGCGTATCAGGACAGCCCGATTCAGTTCAGTCTGTTTAGAATTATGAGTGATATTTGTGTGATGGCCTGCGGACCATTTGATTATTGAGGATGAGGGGAAGGGGAACATGGGCCATTCGAGAAAAAAATAAAAAAATGTCCTTCTGCAAACTGATTTCAAGAGGAAAAAATCTTGCAAGGAAATACATCGGGGAAAAAATCGAAACCCACAAAGGTCATGAACAAGAAAAAAACAGAACCCATATTAGTTTAGCGTCCTTAGCTCCCACGAGTATCCTGTAGCTCAGTGGTAGAGCACCTGGACTGGTAACCAGAAGGTCATAAGTTCAAATCCTGTTGGGAGTTCTCCGATTTGTTTTGTTCTAGACGTCTGTGTCACTGACTGAGAAACATCTTTCTCATATATTTATCACCATCCAATTTCCATCAAGCAAACGAGGCTAAGTGCAAAAATGAGTTTTATTTTCATCATTCAGACTAAAAAAAAACATTTAATTTCACATCAATGGCGTTGCACTCAGCTTCGCCTTGAAACAAAGGCTTGAGACAACTCGGAAACGGTCTATTGTTACAATATGTCAATCAAACTTCCATTAAGCTTATTATATGTATCAAGTTCGTTCGTCAATAGTTCTAGATTTGATTAAAGTGAATTGAGTCCTGAACTTATGTGGTGAGCTTATGCGTATTGAAACATGGTGGCAGCGGCGTAGCTGGTGTGGGACCCCGCTAGAGTCCTAGAGAGAGAGAGAGAGAGAGAATCCAATGTCCTACTCGGAAGAAAATACAGGGGCATCGGGGGCCTCACAAGCTTCACCTCCTTTGCCGTCTCAGCCGAGCGTCACAATGCAAGCTGCTCCCCTTATACAAGGTATCACGCCGCCAAAAACTCTAGATACCACTACTAACATAGCTGAAAACTGGAAACAGTTCAAACAGATCTGGGAAAATTACGCTATCATCACGAATGTTACTGCACAAACGAAACAGTACAGGATCGCGTTATTCCTTCACTGCCTGGGTCCAGATGCCATGAAAAAGTACAATGGAATGCAGTTCGCCGGTGAGACGGACCGCCGCACCTTATCCAAAATTAATGAGAAATTTGACGAGTTTACTATCGGAGAAGTCAACGAGACCTACCAACGCTATATCTTTAACGGACGAAATCAGGGCCAAGACGAATCCATCGATGCATACATCACTGCGCTAAGATCTCTAGCTAAAACATGTAGATTCTGTCATTGTCTCGCCGACAGCCTGTTAAGGGATCGCATTGTTCTCGGGATAAACAACCACGCTCTTTGAAAACGCTTGCTTCAAGAGAGAAATTTGGATCTTAAAAAGTTCATCGATTTGTGCAGAAGTAGTGAAGCTGCCTTCTCCCAAATTTAAAATATTTCAGGAGCATCTAGCACAACAGCTGACGTACATCGACTAAAAGTACAGCCAACAAAATCTCAACAAAAGTATGATCGGAACGCAAAGCATCACAAGCACCAGAAGCGAAAGATTTGCAAATTCTGCGCTGGGAATCACCCTCTGAAAAAGGAGCTATGTCCTGCTTGGCAAAAGCGATGTCAGAAGTGCAATGGCAGAAATCACTTCGCTACGGTTTGCAAAAAGGGCCAAGCGCGTGGTGTGAATGGACTATCTGAGCAACCTGAGCTTGACAGCGATGAACACGATGACAGCTATGAGTCTAGTGATTACGAATTCCTCGTCGTTATCGCAGTGGAACCATCTATGTATGTATGTATGTATGTATGTAAATCTTTATTTAAACACGGAAACTCATCAGTTAAGCTTAAGTTAAAAACTAAAACTAATTACAACTGCTTTACATGATTGCCGTGTGGGAATCCGATATATCAGCTACCTTCTTGATATTTCGCTTAAAATGCTCAACGGATGCGGCATTTTTTAAGTTTTTGGGCAAGTTATTCCATAACATGGCCCCGCTGTAAGAGAAGCTTCGTTTCAAATAATTGGTTCTTGGTTTGGACAGGGTCAGCCTTCCCTCAGAGTTTCTTAAGTTGTAAGCAGAGTGACGCTGAGAGAAAAGACTTTGTAGATATTCTGGAGCAAGGTCATTCATGGTTTTATACATCATTAAGGCTTTTTGTTTCTTTCGTCGAAGAGATAGCCTCTCCCAGCTGAGGGTGGAGAGAAGGTGGTTTGAGCTCGCATCAAAGGGTGAGTTAGTAATAACTCTGGCTGCACGATTCTGTAATTTTTGGAGCTTATCACCCAAGTAACCACTCAAACAGACTCCCAGACGGGGCTGCAGTAATCAAAATGAGGCATAATTAAAGCGTTATAAATTTGAATTGCAGTTTCTTTGGATATAAAGGGCCGCACACGTTTTAGGGCGCCTATAGCTGAAGAGACCTTCTTGCAAATCTCTTCAACGTGTTTACCCCAAGAGAGTTGAGCATCTATGGTAAGACCCAAGGATTTGGTGTGATCGACTCTCTTGATAATTTGGTCATCAATTCTGATTCTACATCGTCACATTGGGCAGATAGTCTTTGTCTTGATCCAATAATCATTAGCTCTGTTTTAGCAACATTTAGACTGAGCTTGTTAGCTTTCAGCCAACAGCTAAGGTTATTTAATTCAGGGGTTAGAGCTAGCTTAAGCTCTGTTAACGTCTTAGCAGATAACGTAAGGTTGGTGTCATCGGCAAACATTCTTGGTACGGCGCCCCATGCAATTGAACAAACATCCGGCTATGCAAGAGAAATATACACAGAGATGATGATCAATAACAAGAAAATTAAATTGCAGATCGACTGCGGAGCTTCGATAAACATCATCACTAAATACTAAATGTCACACCACAAGAAGTCACGTAACACCATCAAATAAAACCCTGAAGATGTGGAACGGAACAGGAATGAAACCCCTCGGAATTACCCGCTTGAAAGTCACGAATTCTAAAACTGGAAAGAAGGATTCAATTGAATTTGCTGTTGTTCCCGATGACTTAACACTGCTGCTAGGTGCACGTACAGCACAATAAATGAAGCTGATAACTGTGCATGAAGATCATTTTGTCTCTGTTCCGCCTCCGCAAAAGAAATCATGTGAGGACATCCGAAGCATTGGAACAGCTGACGAGCTAGTCCGACGCTATCCAGAAGTTTTCGCAAAAGATCTGGGAACCCTACCTGGCACAGTCCACCTGAGAGTTGATAGAAATGCCGAGCCTTCCGTAACGCCGTCGTGACGGATCCCCCACAGCACTGAGAGAGAAGTTCAAAGCTGAACTAGACCCCTTAAAGAATCTAGGAGTACTAGCAAAAGTAGATGAGCCTACGGCATGGGTGAGCAGTATTGTTATTGCCGCAAAGAAGTTAGGCGCCCTTAGAATATTTATAGATCCGCGACCGTTGAACCAAGCCTTAAAGAGAAACACATCAGCTGCCAATCCTAGACTTGATGCCAGAGCTAGCTCGAGCAAAGATCTTTTCAACTGTTGATCTTACCCGAGATACTGGCACTGCGTGCTTGACGAGGAGTCCAGTCTCTTGACTACCTTCGCAACCCCCTTCGGAAGATACCGGTGGAAAAGACTCCCATTTGTTCTATCAGCATCAAGCGAGATCTTCCAGAGACGGGTGAGTCAACTTCGAGAAGGACTGGAAGCAATACTTTACATCACTGACGACATCCTCGTATATGGAGTTGGTGACACCGAAGATGAAGCTCGTCGTGACCACGATCGTAAATTAGAGGCATTACTACTCAGATGGGAGAGCATGGAATTGCCCTCAACAAAAACAAGTTGAAACTGCGGATTACTGAAGTGCCATTTATGGGTCACCTCTTCACCAAACAACGCCTCAAGATAAACCCGGACAAAGCTAAAGCAGTCTTAGAGATGCTTCGACCCGAAGACGTGGAAGGCGTGCAGAGGCTTAACGGATTTGTCAATTACTTGTCAAAGTTCCCACCTCGCCCAGCAGACCACGAGCCTATACGTCGCCTCACACGACAAGACACAGAATTTAACTGGACGGAAGAGCAAGAGAACGCGTTTAGAGAAGCGAAACGTCTTGTGACATAGCTATTACGACCCGAAGGCCGAGCTTGGAATCCAGTGTGACGCCAGTAAGAAAGGCCTAGGAGCTGCCCTCCTGCAAATAGGCAAACCGATCGCGTACACAAACAGAGCGCTCACTGAGACCGAACAACGATACGCACAGATTGAGAAAGAAATGCTTGCGATTGTGTTCTCACTTGAGAAATTTAACCAGTACACCTACGGACGCCACGTGAAAATCCAAAGCGACCACAAGCCGCTGGAATCCATGCTGAAGAAGTTTCTCGCGTGTGCGCCAAAACGCCTTCAAGTTATGATGATGAGACTTCAGAAATATGATTATGAGGTGCAGTATGAGAGTGGCACGAACCTGTACTTGGCCGATACACTCTCTAGAGCGTACCTGCCGACGACCTTACATCCGACTGGAGCTGAATTTGAGAACATCAACGCCACCGCGTTCCTTCTTGTATCCACATCTAGACTCCGAGAAATCCAGCAACTGAGAATTACGAGATCCTGCAAGCCCTGAAAGCTGTCATATTGCGTGGCTGGCCAGACGATCGTAGTCAAATACTAAAGCAGATAACCCCCTACTTTAGCTTGAGGGATGAGTTGTCAGTACACGACGGAGTGATATTCCGCGGGCAACGAATTGTAGTTCCTGTCAGTCTACGAAAAGACACGAAACGAAAGCTGCATGCCTCACACCTTGGTGCAGAAAGCTGTTTACGTAGAGCACGGGAAACCATATACTGGCCGAACATGAACGCTAAATTAAAGGAAATGATCCCAACCTGTGAGACCTGTCGTAAGTACGAGACCAGCCACTAGAAAGAGTCTCCGATACCTCCCGAAGTACCCAGTCGACCATGGACTATGAGGAGTGGACCTGTTTGAACTAAACAAGAAAAAGTACATGATCACAGTAGATTATCGCAGCAATTTCTGGGAGATTGACCGCCTCACCAGTACCATCTCATCAGCTGTAGTTTTGAAGCTGAAGAACCATTTTGGTCGCTATGGTTGCCCTGATCGCTTGATCAGCGACAATTAATGGTCCTCAGTTCGTGTCATCAGAGATTCGTAAATTCGCAAACGATTGGGACTTTGAATACAGAACTAGCTCTCCTGGGAACAGCAAAGCCAACGGTAAAGTGGAAACAGCAAAGAACCTCCTACGCAAAGCCTTGAGTGCCGGAACAGACCCATACATCGCAATTCTTGATTACCGCAATACTCCCACACAAGGAATGGAATCAAGTCCTGCTCAACGCCTAATGAATAGGAGAACAAGAACACTCCTTCCCACAACGAAGACTCTTCTCCAACCCAGAGCCCTACAGAGTGAGCGAGATATCCAACAACTGAATAAGCGACAATTTCAACAGTCTAGATACTACAATCAGCATGCTCGTGACCTATCCACGCTCAAAGAAGGTGATGTCGTACGTATGAAGCCGTTCCAGCTGGGAAGTAAGGAGTGGAAAAAAGGTACGATAACATCGAGACTTGAAGAAAGATCATATATGGTGCAAACACCCTATGGAGACACCTATAGAAGAAATCGTTACTACCTTAGGAAAACCAAGGAAAACCCCGATCACAAGGAAGCGTCAGATATAACACCTTGTAGAAGTCCCAAGGATCAGCCAACACCTGCGGGGCCGAAGCTACCGTCCTTTCCTGCCACTGCTAACTTGAGAAAACCACAGACAACAAGACAACAATCGCACCCAAGACAGCATTAGACGACCCCCCTCAGTATCTGAAAGACTACGTACTGAAATGATTATATATGATTAAAGGACATGCCATAGTTTAACATTATCTTTTTCATTACGATTTGTTTTTTACTTTGATTGATAGGACTTGGAGAACATTATAGTTTCTCATGATTAAGTTGATCAGAGAATAGACAGTGTGCTGAATGATTAGAAATGATCGTTTTATGAAGAGACACTTTTCAAAACAGGAGGGGTGTTACAATATGTCAATCAAACTTCCATTAAACTTATTATATTTATCAAGTTCGTTCATAAATAGTTCTAGATTTGATTAAAGTGAATTGAGTCCTGAACTTATGTGGTGAGCTTATGCGTATTGAAACATACTCAATCCAGTTTCGATGCTTGTTTTCGGAAACTGAGAATCACTCTCGGAACATCAAGGCCAACTTTAGAGCTCACTAGTTAACATGGAAAATTATTGTCTGATTAAATTGCTGCGTACTGCCGGGTGTCTTGACTTAAGGACTCTGTGTCTGTTATGGGGTTGTCTCTTTAACGTAGCACAAGCTAAAACAATAATCTTCAAAGTTTAAAAGAAATGGAAGGCGTGAATAGCTAACTGGTAAACTTAATCCATTGTCTATCGAGTTTTTTTTCCTTACCAGTGTATGTAGATAATACCGTCTGAAAGCGTCATCTGACTTTTTCTTAACTTTAGTGTCGATCGATCCAGGAGTGGTCTAAAAATAAATGTGTTACCTTTCAGGATCATTGCCTTCATTGTCAGCATCTTCAATTTCTTCTTCCTCGCCTTCTTCATCAACTTCGTCGTTCTCTACTGCTTCCTCAGGAGCGGGTAATTTGGTCTCATCTTCCTGGTTTTCTGTTTTTTCATCTGATGCAACAGTTGTTATCAGAACACCAAGGAAACAGGCGACAAGAGCAATCACAGCAAAGGACTTTATAGTGGCCTACAATATGACTTTCACCCCAACAGCAAGGACAGCTATGCTTAACTGTGATGGTAAACTCAGAATGAAATTTGGTGCAGTTCGTGTTTTAATATGTAGCTTTTTTACGCTCTAACCTACGTTACGAATGTATTCTTTTTGGTGTTGGTTTTCACATTACGTCACTAAAATTCAAACTAAAAAACTATCGTTCCTACCGAGATTTTACTTTCACAATGTATTAGAACAGCTGAAAACTAATTTTCATACAAATTTTCGCTTCAAAAGGGTTCTTGGTTTTGTGATAGAGTACTCTTGAATTTCTAAGCTTTTGCGTGACGCGGCATTTACATGACGGCCAAGAGAGCTGTCATGAAGGTTAAAAAAATCACTCATTTCTGGAAATTTTGCTGTCTAAACAGTTCGTGTCTTAGAAAAAGTATTACTTTAATGTTTATGAGTTTCTCGAAGTATAAATTCACGCTTTTAAAGCAAAACTCGGTAACAGATATTTCTGTTGGTTTCCGTCCGCCATGTTGGAGCTCATCCAGGTGAGCACCAGCATGGCGTCTCCATACTGAATCTTTATAAGTTTGGGTAAAACATTTCTTCAGATATCTCGTATACCAAATATTCCTCTGACCTGAATCTTGGCGAGGGTCTTTGTATATGTCCCTCTTTTCATTTCCCAGATTCTGGACTTTATCTATTGAACGGTTTTGATTTTGATTTTGATTTATTTTGAATGGCGTGACACTGAAAACCAGCAATATGCCAATTATCAATAATTTGTGTTTAACAATTTGAAAACAAAACCGGGCAACCCACTATATAGCTTTAGTAACAAAATGCTCGAAAAAATGAACCTGTGACACTTTTCTCACAGAAAAGATCTAAAATCCTAATAACCTCCAGGCTAAAATAAACACATCTTAAAATATTAGAATCTTATATTACTTTATTTTCTTAAAAATTTTTTTGAACAGTTCATGCCAGGAACGGTTACACTCTCTAACATCTTTATTTATGCTATTTTGGTAATACAGGAAGAGAGCAAGTGGAGAATGCAGTATAGAAGGAATATATTATTGAGGTTACATAAATTGAGGAACTGTGTTTAAGTGTTCGAGTTTGCAGCTTCTCATTTACATTAAGGAAAGGAAAGGAAAAAGTGAACTATAATAGTACAAAAAGTATAAATTATTAGAGACCGTAAAATGTCATGTGACCACGGCCTTGCGGTCAGGTTTGCAGTTTGCAGTTCATGCACGTTCGAACCGCAGGAAGGGCTTCCAGCGGTAAGTGATTTACGGCAAGGTTTTTTGCCACAAAAAATTGTACAGCCTCGCGTTTAAAGGTATGAACTACAATCACAGACAAAATTAGTTGGGAAGGTTGTACAACTTAACAGTAGTCCGTTTTAATCCTGAAAAAACAGAGTTTTCTCTTTTGCTAAATAGCCCCCGTCACCCCTATTCAATGTTGGGATATAACAGAACAATTGCGCGCACAAACATTAACGTTTTGATCAACATTGGGCCAGGGGTGGGGGGAGGAAGAAAAAGAAGAGGTAAAAAAGGCAACCTTCCCAACACTTTTGACGATGATTGTAGGAGAATAGGAAATCAACTTTAAACGCATATAAAACTTGTCGCATTTAACATTTGGTTGAGATATCTCTCCCTGGAACTGTGCTGATAATGCACTTTCCAAACTATATAAAAAATATAATAAAGGTTATATTTCGGTAAAATCATAAATACATGTAGGAGAATTTTGCATCTGACGTGCGTGACATTTCATAGCGTGACCACAAAATCCACTGGGTGAAAACGCTTTCTTCTAAGAACGCCAGAAGAAAACATTTAAGGCCTTTAATTTTCCTCATGAAGCAAGAGGACGTTTCCTTCGCGTGGACTATGTAGAAGGAATGGCCACAGCTGGTCTGTTTCACCAGATTTAGCGAGAAGTCATGAGGGTATTTTTAAGTAAGAAAATACTGTACGATTGCTGTCGTTGTCATGTATACATGCATCTTTTTCATCAGCGGCATTATTCCTGGTTAACTTTTGTTGTTTCCTATCAGCCAAATATTTTGAAAGATGTTACAAATACAAATGGCATAAAGGCTGCCACAATAAAGTTTTTTTTTTTCATTCCGGCGGTGTTAAACTATCCTAGAAAAACATGAAATTTGTAGTTGTGAGGGAGGAGTGAGATAAGTGCTGAATTAAAATCTTCTAGACTTTATTTTCGTAAGGCCTGAAAGTAATACGGAACCTCTATAAAAGAAATTATTCAGCCATGTTCAGAGTTTATATAAAAATTGCTGTGCTAGCGTCGCCTGTCAATCATTCAGATAATTTGAGAACAGTAAACAACATGGGTTTCCACATTACTCCACCACATTACTCCATAAGAAAATGCGAAATATATGCACAATGAACCAACTTTCAAACAAGAAAAGGGCAAAAACATGTAAACCATGTAAGAATATGGACAGCTTTTGTCGCATTTATCTACGGGGATAAATTTAACAACTGTTTCCCAACATTACTCCATTTAAACAGTGCCCCATAAAGGTCAATTAGCAAAGTTAGTTTAATTTTAACGCTATCCATGGAGTAATGTCGTATTTTACATAGAATTAAGCTAAACTGTCTATTAAAATTCGTTTGGTTAAGTCCTTGCAAAGCCCCGAACAAGTCCATTAGGCTATCTTGTCGTTAGCGCTACTATAAAGGAATTATTTTCGGCTACGAAAATGGAGTAATGTGGTGTGTGATGACTTTGCGTGTGTTATCCTTTTTAATTAGGTTAACGAAGACAATAGACGCCTTAATCTAAATCAAGAGCGTACTATGTTCTCGTTTTCTGAAACCAGTTTCGAAAAGCAGTGCCACAAGGGCTTAACTAGAGTTATTCAGCTAGAGAAAGTAGCCTCTAGAATTCAGCAAATTTCCACTCAGCCTCATAGTTTGCTCGCGTGGCAAATGGGCATGTGCTGAATGTTGTAAAGAATGGGGGAGCTGCTAAGGAATATGTCAGCTGCATATATGTAGCGATCCGAATGATTTTTTGGGGAACTGGTGAACGCACTATATCTTGCTTTAACATTTAAAGCATATCAGCCTATGCTATAGTCAATAGCTTTCACCGAAAATAATCTTGCACTTGTATTTTGGCCCTCTTCCTGTGCCCCATAAAGAGCAATAGTTGTGCTTACCGGGTTGCAAAACATGCCGAATATAAACAGGCGTGTGCCCCAAAAATTGTCTTAACAAGGTACGGCAAATATTTTTTTTCAACAGAGTACTGTTTACGAGTGTTTTTTGAAGACGTTTCTACTGACAAAAAGTCGTCGATTTTTGACCTTTTACTGCCACACCCAGAATTTTCAGACAATCACAGACAAAATTAGTTGGGAAGGTTGTACAACTTAACAGTAGTCCGTTTTAATCCTGAAAAAACAGAGTTTTCTCTTTTGCTAAATAGCCCCCGTCCCCCCTATTCAATGTTGGGATATAACAGAACAATTGCGCGCACAAACATTAACGTTTTGATCAACATTGGGCCAGGGGTGGGGGGAGGAAGAAAAAGAAGAGGTAAAAAAGGCAACCTTCCCAACACTTTTGACGATGATTGTAGGAGAATAGGAAATCAACTTTAAACGCATATAAAACTTGTCGCATTTAACATTTGGTTGAGATATCTCTCCCTGGAACTGTGCTGATAATGCACTTTCCAAACTATATAAAAAATATAATAAAGGTTATATTTCGGTAAAATCATAAATACATGTAGGAGAATTTTGCATCTGACGTGCGTGACATTTCATAGCGTGACCACAAAATCCACTGGGTGAAAACGCTTTCTTCTAAGAACGCCAGAAGAAAACATTTAAGGCCTTTAATTTTCCTCATGAAGCAAGAGGACGTTTCCTTCGCGTGGACTATGTAGAAGGAATGGCCACAGCTGGTCTGTTTCACCAGATTTAGCGAGAAGTCATGAGGGTATTTTTAAGTAAGAAAATACTGTACGATTGCTGTCGTTGTCATGTATACATGCATCTTTTTCATCAGCGGCATTATTCCTGGTTAACTTTTGTTGTTTCCTATCAGCCAAATATTTTGAAAGATGTTACAAATACAAATGGCATAAAGGCTGCCACAATAAAGTTTTTTTTTTTCATTCCGGCGGTGTTAAACTATCCTAGAAAAACATGAAATTTGTAGTTGTGAGGGAGGAGTGAGATAAGTGCTGAATTAAAATCTTCTAGACTTTATTTTCGTAAGGCCTGAAAGTAATACGGAACCTCTATAAAAGAAATTATTCAGCCATGTTCAGAGTTTATATAAAAATTGCTGTGCTAGCGTCGCCTGTCAATCATTCAGATAATTTGAGAACAGTAAACAACATGGGTTTCCACATTACTCCACCACATTACTCCATAAGAAAATGCGAAATATATGCACAATGAACCAACTTTCAAACAAGAAAAGGGCAAAAACATGTAAACCATGTAAGAATATGGACAGCTTTTGTCGCATTTATCTACGGGGATAAATTTAACAACTGTTTCCCAACATTACTCCATTTAAACAGTGCCCCATAAAGGTCAATTAGCAAAGTTAGTTTAATTTTAACGCTATCCATGGAGTAATGTCGTATTTTACATAGAATTAAGCTAAACTGTCTATTAAAATTCGTTTGGTTAAGTCCTTGCAAAGCCCCGAACAAGTCCATTAGGCTATCTTGTCGTTAGCGCTACTATAAAGGAATTATTTTCGGCTACGAAAATGGAGTAATGTGGTGTGTGATGACTTTGCGTGTGTTATCCTTTTTAATTAGGTTAACGAAGACAATAGACGCCTTAATCTAAATCAAGAGCGTACTATGTTCTCGTTTTCTGAAACCAGTTTCGAAAAGCAGTGCCACAAGGGCTTAACTAGAGTTATTCAGCTAGAGAAAGTAGCCTCTAGAATTCAGCAAATTTCCACTCAGCCTCATAGTTTGCTCGCGTGGCAAATGGGCATGTGCTGAATGTTGTAAAGAATGGGGGAGCTGCTAAGGAATATGTCAGCTGCATATATGTAGCGATCCGAATGATTTTTTGGGGAACTGGTGAACGCACTATATCTTGCTTTAACATTTAAAGCATATCAGCCTATGCTATAGTCAATAGCTTTCACCGAAAATAATCTTGCACTTGTATTTTGGCCCTCTTCCTGTGCCCCATAAAGAGCAATAGTTGTGCTTACCGGGTTGCAAAACATGCCGAATATAAACAGGCGTGTGCCCCAAAAATTGTCTTAACAAGGTACGGCAAATATTTTTTTTCAACAGAGTACTGTTTACGAGTGTTTTTTGAAGACGTTTCTACTGACAAAAAGTCGTCGATTTTTGACCTTTTACTGCCACACCCAGAATTTTCAGACAATCACAGACAAAATTAGTTGGGAAGGTTGTACAACTTAACAGTAGTCCGTTTTAATCCTGAAAAAACAGAGTTTTCTCTTTTGCTAAATAGCCCCCGTCCCCCCTATTCAATGTTGGGATATAACAGAACAATTGCGCGCACAAACATTAACGTTTTGATCAACATTGGGCCAGGGGTGGGGGGAGGAAGAAAAAGAAGAGGTAAAAAAGGCAACCTTCCCAACACTTTTGACGATGATTGTAGCTTTATATATCCGTTTGCGATGTATTTGTTGGATTTTTGATCTCGAATCAATGGATTATTGCTGATTTTTGGGCGATTAAAGTGATGCATTTCGACTTTATGAAAACAACATGGCGGCACTAAACAAAGAACGCATAGTTCAAATCAATTTTATATTCCTTTCTGCCGCACTAACAAAGGAAAGTATTCTGTTCCAATCCAGAGTTAAATTGTTTTTTCTATCTTGTTACTGAATTCATAACTTAACTCAGTCTCTCTTTAGTTCCAATTTTTTACGTATCACTCCGCGAATTTCATTTTATTTTGCTTATTTCTTATAGACTGGGGAGCCCAGGCTTCACGAAGCCTTCTGGTTTCTTCTGGGCTCCCTTCCAACCTTACAATTCCTATCTGTATTCTTGTATTGTATTTTATTTTGGCTAAATAAAAATGAACTGAACTGAACTGAACTGAACGCCTTGCTAAAGTTTGAAATCTCGGAAACGCGAAACTGCAAACGCGCAACTGCGGTTTGCGGTTTGCGGCTTACCTGATGCTAAGGGTCTCTATTGTCAAAAAGACAACTGCAAGGACTGATCACACAACAAAGTTACAATATTTCGACTGGTCAATACCAGTCTTCATCAGGTTTATAAAGGAAGATCACGAATTTTTGGAAATATTCGAAAATATATAATGTAGTTAGTACAGCCTGGCATTTGCCAAATAGTCACTAAAATTTTAATGGTTCCGAACCTTCCTGAAAGTTTCGAAATGATGAATTTGAAACACGTAATTATTACCTATAGCTAGTAATAACCGAAGGTTACGGAGTGCGGTCTACAACGAAAGGTCAAAACGCTTTTGCTTTAGCGCTGTGCTTTGCGTAAAATTTCTCGTGAGAGATGGTCAAAACACGCGTGATCAGATAACGAGTGATAGAAGGTCCAAACGCGCGTGATCAAAGTGCTTGCTGTGCATTGCATGCATTCTTGATCTTAGTGGAAGTCCAAATGCTGGCTATATACATGCGACGCATGCGTAATAACAGCCTGGAGATTAGTATTGCGGGCTCCTCTTATTGCCCACAACTACAGTTGATATACCGAGTTTGGTAAGGATTGGTTTTAAACTTGTGAATGAAGACTGGGAAAAACAGGTTTGTACCTTGAAACAATAGATACTGGGAGGGAGATCGAGGCTTACCTTGAAGCAATCGTAAAAATGAAGCATCAAAAGCCGTATATAAGTGTTTTCAATTGAAACTATAATTCTAAAAATGAAATTTAAAAATTGGTCTGCTGAATCACAATGTACTAGAATCAAAGGAGAGGGTGTCGATAAATAAATGAACCTAACTAGCGAGTTTATTTAAGGGGCCGGGGCAAGGGGACTAAGTAAAACCTTTCATAAGTCTTCCTAAATTGAGGGAGATTTTTGAAATATTACAATTTTAGACTGATATAGACTTTTTATTATGTATCAATGTGATATCGATCAACTACAAGATATTAAAAGCGCAGTATTACCAATAAAAAATCTAATGTTATTGCATTCAAGATACTAACTTCTAGTGTCACTAACCACTATCACTTCCGTGAGCAGCGTTACAGCCAAATCAAAATTATCAACCCGTACGCCCGACCGTCCGTCTGCACCACAGGGAAACCAATGTTTACTCTCACACTTTCTAGCTAGTTTGGGAGCCCAATAGAAAACTAATTGCACATCAATGTTGTGATCAATTGACAGCTGTCAAAACAGGATATCCGCTGACCAGTATCACCTGACCGTACCGCGGGCTCAAGTGTCGACCCATCGAGGTCGAGTACTTTTTTGAAGTTATCCGCTGACAAATTACCAGTTTCAAATGATCGCAGGCTCAAGTCTATTTTTTCCAATGATTCATATGAAATACGTTGTGTTTATGTCACTATGGCCCCGCACTGTCAAGATTTTGATTTCAAACTGACCTCGGACGCGAAAATTCAGCCACTTTTTTTTTTTAAATAAAGGCGGGGAAGACCTTTTCTTACCATGGTCACGCGTTGGTCACGCTCTACGTCCAATTTTTGTACTCTGATTGGTCAAAATTTGACAGGTGAGTTCATGCGGAAAATTTATGCAGCATCTTGAAAGATGTTTACTTTGACAGCTAAAGCTGACAGAGGTTTGTGTCAACTTGTGATGTTTTTAACTATCTTTTTCCACTGGATGTACAAAATGAAATACAGCTGGGTTTTTGGTTGAGAAATGCGTCGCTTGTCAAAATTGGGTAATCCGATTTCGGATTGCATCGTTTTCGTCTTTTACCTTGCTCAATGCGTAAGAGGGTTTAAAAGTCTCAAGCAACTATGGTAATAATGGTAAGCCTGAGTAATTGTTGTATTTGTATTTGATGTTTGTTTTTGTTATATCTAATTTCATGAAGTCGAGCACAGTTTATGCGACAAGTTCCTGCACGTTTGTTGAGATTTGAGTCAATGATCTGATCTAGTATCAGGTTTGATATAAGCTTTGGGAACTTTAAAAGGCCTTCAGATATATTTTCTCACGGCAAATAAAAAAAAAATTCCCAAGAATATTTAGTTATAAATTTGGCTGTACGAGGAGTTCATCTTTGACAAAAAACAAACACCGCGAGGCCGGCTGAAAGTAAAACAGAATAAACTTAAGCTTAAGCTTTAAGCTTAAAGACTCAGGAATTTTAGAGACACTTTAATACTTGTTTCGTGAATGAAAATTGTTGTCTCTGTAAATGTTTTACTGAATTATATTTCTTTTATTGATTGTTAGTAGTCTCTCTTGCAATTTTAATCGCTTGTCCGTGGTGTTTGTTTTCATCGTTCATGAACATCGCTTGCAGGAGTACTTAGAAATGTCGCGCGTATCAAACGCTTTATAAGATTACACATCGTTATAACTGGAACCATTAAATAACAAAAAATAATGATAATAAATTTGTTATTATGTTGAAGCGTATCTCCATTAAAGTTCATTCAAACACTCGACCACACTGACAGCTCGCACTAAAAATGAGAACCGGCTGGCCGTATGGGTGATTTTGGAAATAGACCTTGTCACGGTTTTCGACGCCATCTTGACGAGTAGGCAAACGCGTGAAAAATTACAGTGATTGTATGAGAATCTAATGTCGAATAATTTCCGTAGAACGGCTGTTCTGAAAAAAATATTACTTGTAAACTAAAACTTCACTTCTAAGGATTCTCCTGAAAAAATTTGAGGGCGTTACATTCACTTGAAGACCTAGAGCCACTTTTTAAAATTTTCTATACATTTGTCTGTAAGAAAGTCCCGGGAAAATTACAGACAAATATATGGGAAATCTAAAGCAAGCCTCTTGAGAAGTTTAAGCACAGATATGCCCCAAAAATGTTTTAGGACAATCCTTTGCACTGTAGCTTTAGTTGACAATTGATATTTTTTTCAGAACAGCCGTTTTACGGAAATTATCCGACATTAGATTCTCATACAAACACTGTAATTTCTCACGCGTTTGCCTACTCGTTAAGATGGCGTCGAAAACCGTGACAAGGTCTATTTCCAAAATCACCCATACGGCCAGCCGGTTCTACTCGTCAAGATGGCGTCGAAAACCGTGACAAGGTCTATTTTTTGAACGGTTTCGCTAAAAGCCCACGATTGATCGTCCTGAACATTGAAAAATTGTGAAATGCCGTATTCTGTCCGAGGTCTGTATGATAAAAAGTACTGTTTCACCTCAGATGTGATGTATAAAAGGTATAAAAGGTTGGTTTACACACCCTCAAATTTGTTGGCAAGAATTTGTAAAGTAAACCTGTCGAACGCAAAAAAATGCGGCCTGATTTGTTTTCCTAGAATTTGTTTTCGAGCCTAATCTACTGTGATCAAGAGCCATGATGGCTCTTGAATGTGATAGAAGATGTTTGCTATTTTTGGGGTGTACATATAATTAGGCTATCAACTCGATAAAAGATGTTTCACTCTAAAATAACTTATCCTTTTCCTCAAAAGTCACATGAATGTGCCCTTAATTAAAATGATTTGTGGATTACAAGTTTATTGTTTGATTTAAAATATAAATTTATTAATGGGAGCTTCGCTTTTAGCCCTGGCTAAATATACATATATTATTCTTATTATATTGCCGAAGATATCAGCGGTGTCTTCAACAAAACTCTACGTCATGGCATCTAATAGAGCACCATCAAATACCACTCCAGTATTACGACCAAATTAAACTTCCTTTTTCTTAGTAAATCATTAGCCCTGGTGAGCTTCCGAAGATTCAGTTTTGGGGAAATTAAAGATTTTTGTTTTGCCTTATTTGTTAATATTAAATTGTCCTTTATTGCATATTTATGAAGAAAAAGATTTCATAACATACACGACTTTTTCAGTTTTAAGGAGAGATAGGCGATGAATTGTGTAGAAGCCACCAAGGCTTATAAGGCGATGTTTCCGCTGTAGCATTTAAAAACTTTATTAAAATATTAGTTTAATCAAGGAAAAAAAACAGTTCTGGTAATAATTATAATAATACTGAGAGAGAATAATTAATTGTTACAGGTAGTGATAGTTGTTGGCTTCACACTAGAGCTTCAACTATAATGTAAGTGTATAATTGGAACCTACTTTGAGTGTGAAGGGGTGAAATGTACCTACTTAAGCTTTTATTACTTGTTGACCATGGAAACGATCGTAGTTCAAACAAGCCGAAGTTCACCGCCAAGTACTTGAGAACACATTTGACCAATAAGAAATGGAAGCCATGCGCACGATCTGCACGCGCAGCGGTTCGAAGATTTTAATGAAGGGAGAGATTGACAGCTATTATTTCAAGTATTATACTTTGTCAACAAGTGTGAATCCATGTTTTCTATAGCCTGATTCTCAGACGTTCGAGGTCGTTCGACGTAAGATATTCAAGTGCACTTGAATCAAGAGGTTACTTGAAACCAACTTCGTTCTCTAGTGGGAAGCCAACATGTACTTCCGTAGTTACATTCCGATGTGCAAATATTTGATTATTATTAGACTATTTTGCATAATGTAGCACTTTTCCGGTGATTGTGAGTATTATTTTAGACCTGTGAAATATACAGCAAAATACTACGCACTAATTCCATTGTGTTCTTTTGTTTACTTCTTGCTATTTGGCCCTCCCTGTTAGTATCTGTTTCACGGTTCAAGTAAAATCACTCTAACCATCAGTTTAGCAAGACAATTGACGAATAAAAGGATGTTGTTCTTGAAGACTGTAATCTGGAAAGAGAACTATGCAGAGAAAGATTTGATTAAAAAATCGGCTTCTAGGTGGATACCAGAACGAGCTATGCCGCTCTCTCAGGAAATGTCACACTCATCTGAATAGCCTAGGAGGTACACGTTATAGTGCAAGAAACTTCCAAACAATGGATGTCTAGAGTTCATTCCATTTTTATTCCGTATACACTCATATATCTTCATGTTGTAAGCAATCTGATTGGTTCGCTTTGTCGAGCCAACCAGCGATATACACACTCTTGCGAATGGATGATGAAAGATCTTGAAGTTACAGACAAAAATGGCTGTTGTTCAAGGGCCTGTGCTGGAGGGAACGTCTCTTTGTGGACGGAAGTTTCAAAGTAAGGTGAATTTTGCCCAGAGAAGATTAATAGGAAAGACAATCAAATCAAATGTTAGGAAAGTGCTCCAATTCTTGTTCGAAAACTGCATAAGTTACGGAGCGACGGATTCCAGAATGCGCTGGTTTATTTCATACCTTAGTGACCAAGCACAAAGTTGCGTGGTCGAAGGGCAAACCTCAAAATAAGAACCCTCAGTTGCGGCATACCGCAAGGCACTATCCTAACTTTATTACTTAAGATGTATATTAACGACCCTGCTAGGCTACCGACTTGTTTATGTTATTGTTTAGTGACGCACAGATGCACACAGATTACTCTAATCTTACGGTGGCTGGCTCCTCCAGAGATAAAATCAAGCTTAAGGCGAACATAGCCCTAGAAATGTGCGCAAATATGCATATACCAATTGAGCCTGAACACAACAAAATCATAAGTCTTGTTTTAAGGAATAAGACAAAGGTCCTTTCGTACGTCTCGCCTATCACTCTGTCTTAATGGAGTGTACATTATATCGAAGAGACGCTTACAACACATATTGGAAACACATACATTATGTAAAGTAGTCCTCAAAGAAATTCAGTAACCAGCGCAGTTGTAGCGTGTAAGACAGTTTATTGCCCCATCGACCCTCCAAATAATGAAAAAATATTTGATACAGCCCTACGTTGATTATTGCGGCGTTGTTTTGAAGGCTCCGGGCGCAGAAGTATCTCTGACACTTCAAATCCTCAAAAAACTTCCTTCAAATCCTCCAAAACCGCTCAGCTCGGATAGTAACGTTTCCCAGTTGTGACTTTAGCTCCGGCCCACTACTCCAAGAGCTAATTAAGGTGAGAAGGCAGACTTTTCATACGCCGAATTAAAGGGACGCGATCACGGTTATGCGCATGCGCGCCGTTTGTCTCTTCAGAATAAATTTGTCGGGTCAACACCACATTCGAAATCGCCATTAGTGGTACAATCATTGAAAATTCTTCGTTTTATTCCGACATCCGTCGCTTTGACTGGCCTAGTTATACTTCGGTAGTGGTGATTAACGTGTGGTTGTGTTCTTTGACTGGTTAAGTTTTAAGAAGACGCAAAAAATAATGCTTTGATCATGGAGGTTCCGAGAAGAGCATTGTGGCCGTCCTGCAACAGGACGTTCTCAAGAGTCTTTGGAGATAGAGAAGCTTAGCCTATCGATCTGGTATGGTTTTAGGAGTAGTGTGTGGCTTACTAAAAGAATACACGACACTTGGAGAGTGGTTAAAGGCATGAGTTCGTTCAACTTTGATTTGATTTTTGCCTCCGACCTGTAGTTATACCGCAACATGCCGCGCGATCTTCACCGATCTGGTACACTTGAAATGTTCCTTGTATCTTTGCTTTACGATCGTATATGTTTAAGAATTGATGGTTTTAAAATAAATTATTGCCTGAACATTTTGTTTATAATCTAGTTTCTTTATGTGTTCTACTCGATAACATTTGTTTTGCGGAACACTGACCCGATCAGCAACGCGAATGAATTTGTTCATTTGCTGATAAGCAATTGAAATTTATGCTCAAAACGAAGGATAATCTGTATGCTCGTACGTTGTGTGTTTTTGTCACCGGTCAGGCGCTATTTGTAGGTATTTCTGGGTTATATAAGGCGAACTGAGAGAACAGTAATAAAATGTTTGTTTACAAATTTTGTTTGCCGATCGGTGACTGCTTTGGTAGCGTGGGTACGACCTCGTAAAAATACACGTTGGTAAATGTTTGTTTCAAAGTAGGACAGGGCTGTAAATCTTATTCTTATCGGCTGCAACATATATCTGAGGAGTAGCAAAGAATAAACTTGAATAATTTATGGCGATATATAAAATCAAACCAAATGCCCGGAAATACTCTCGCGTCGCGAACAATGAATTTGAATTTTGTAAATTTACTTGCGTGCATCTAACTCGCTTCCGATTGCTTTAAAAACAATCAGTTACTGTCAGAACTCACACATGTGCATTATCGTGAACCAGTCCCTTTAAGCTTCTTGCACTAGAAAGATAGATCGCACCTTTGAATATAGGACGTGCAAATAATTAGCTCTTTTTAATAACGGTTTAAGAACGTTCTCTGTGAAGTATTTCTGAAATCATATGTTTTTGTTCACAGCGCACGATGCGATCAAAAGTGGAAAGGTTTTCCCGCTCGACCCGCAAAATATACACTTCGTTGTGTGCCGCAATAAATCTCACTTGTAAATTGATCATGTCTAATAGTAGTTACATGTAAGATGAATAAACAGAAAACGTTTACGCCCCTATGTTTTACTTGACAATGAGCGCCTCGTGGCGAAACTTTCCCCTCAGTACCCCACTTAAAATAGCATCGCGTCTAGGCAAAAAACCTCTCTCCTCCCCCCCCCCCCCTAGTATTACAAATTTGTCACGCCGAAGGTTAAACGATCTTGCACAGACTGTTCGGTCTGTTTTCGGCAGCATCACCTAGGACAAAAGGCTATTGTTTTGGTGAATTAGACCCCGTACGATAGACGATTTCTTGATGCGCGAGGTGTATAACAGTATGGCATCTGAATGCCTTTGCCAAAAAAGTCTGAAAGTAAGGACCACCTAAGATATCAGGGAGTCCTCTTTATAGGGCGCATTTATTTGGAATCAATTTTCCGTTGATTTGCGTAAATACAAGTCGATGAATCTATTTAAATCCAACTTTACCCGCTCGCTTCCTTGCTTCGTTGATTTTTTACTATAATAACATACCATTATAAATGAAAATACTTAAATATGTGCACTAGGTGCCATGGCGTTATGGACGATTATGTGAGTAAACAATCATTTTACATTGCAACCTTTGAGAGTTAAGCAGAATTTGATTGTATTGTTTTTTGAAGTGGTAGTAGCTGGCTGATTTTATGTTGGTAGGAATCTCTTCCTAGATTTTGGTTATGGCAAACTTTAAACTTGTTTGTTTGCAATAATTTGACCTTACACATGGCACATGAAAAATTAAGATTTGAGGCAATATATGGAATTATGTGAGTGATCTATTTATTTATTTATTTATTTTCCAGCTTTTCTGGACACAGGCCTGCCCAGAGGGAATGTGCACGAACGGGACTCAGATCCCATGCGAGGTACCATCACTACCCAATCCCACAACCCGTAAAGGTTGGCCACATCACCGGGGTCTACGACCCCTACTCTTTTCGAATAGCGATGTGGGCCCACAAGAACAAATCAGTGAAAGTGCTGTGAGACGGGACCTACAGTTTTTCGTCCTTATCCGAGAAGACTAGAAATTCTAACCATTAGCAGATGTCATTACAAAGGCAGCACTTTCTTCTCAGTCATTTAAAGACGCTGAGTGCAGGTCCGGCCTGGGTTTGAACCCGCGACCTCCCGCTTGGGAGACCGGCGCTCTCCCAACTGACATGTCACGTGACCCCGATCAAATGTTCAGGCACAAGAGGACCTCAGGATTTACTTTTGGAGAAAATTTCATTTTTTTATAGTTCTAGGTCTCCTAGCGAGAGATATTGGCAATCAATCATATGCCCCGAACACACTTTTGACCTAGGCCTAAACCTCTTGAGAATCCCTATTCCATCTCCTCGCTGTTTTTTTTTCTGTCCACATCTCTTTGAGCTCTCCCCACAATCTGAACGCCTGGAACAGGCCACACCTGGTCTTTCGTCTAGCCTAACATCCTGTTGGGGGTGGTATTATAGATGTTATTTATGTGTTACATCCATATAAGTCAGTCTATAACCTCTTTGTTCCTCAGTTTCTTTAAAATATGGGTCCAAAAAGCTTTAGGACTGGTTTTACGAGCATCTACGAGGAACTCAGATGTATATTGGTCCTCAGATTTTAACGCTTAAAGCAGGGCCTTTCTAGGGACGTTTAAGTTAGCCCAGTTATCAGGTTTATTAATTTTTTTTCTCTGTTGTATAGCTTGTGTTTCTTCGGACAAAGGCGACGGTGAGACGGATATAAACCATAATAACGACTTAAGGTTACTTTGTTAGGAACGTTGTTTTGTAACGTGGTCAACATAGTAGATTCAAATTTTTCCCCTGTTGTTCGACAGGTACGAGAGAAAGTACTGCTGAAAAGTTGACATGTCTAGTTTGATTTTCGCTACATCAGCTTTGCTCCTAATGAAGACTTTCCGCTCCTGCAACCTTTTCCTTGCAGGTTATACCAGAAGATTGAAGAGTACCATATCCTAATCACTTATAACAGCAGTTACCTGGCAGTTTCTTAACCACAGAGTCATCAGTAGTAATATTCTGCATTCTGGTTGGTGAATTTACCAGTTGCAGCAGAATAAGATTGAGGGCCTTCTGTGGCACAGTTATCCTTCCAATTAATATTTCAGGGGCACCTAACGTCACTTTTCGGAAAATATCTGTTCGGAAGACGACTTGAGATCTAGAATTTTCGGAACATATTTTGTAAAATTTATTGCTTGCTTGCCTATCATAGGATTTTCGAACATCTAAGAGAGTCAAACTAGCTCAAAATCCAGTTGGAGAGAAGAAAGCAAGTCAGATTTTATTGCTTTACGTAAGTGACATGCCCAATTGCTTAGTGACGTGTCTAATTGCTTAGAAACATTTACTGACGACACCATTCTTCCAATTCTCAACAGGACCTTGAAAAAACTATAAATGAAGACTGCATTCAAACATCTCAGCTACTGCTCAGCTAATAAACTTTTTGAAAACCCAAATTTAATGCGAGACTCAGTTCATTAAGATCTTTTATTATTTGTATAGGTAATAGCATGATTTGTAGTGATGATATTTGGCATAAATACCACAAGTGATATTTCAAAATTGTTATACGTAATTTAAAGAGCCGTTAGGCGAGTGAAATTTGCGACAATTTTGAAATATCACGAGTGGTATTTACGCCAAATATCACGTACAAATCATGCTATTATTTGTTTATACTACTGCCCCAAAAAGGTTTCTAATTTCACATGTAGGTATTTCAAATTAAGTTGAAATACTACTGCTCTAAGCCAATCAAATTACATAAATTTCTCATGTAGTAGTATAATAGTCTGAACAGTACAGATTCTTATAATCAGCTTTAAAAAAATAGGCCGCCACGAAAAGCTGTTCAGGCGGCATAGTATGGACACTTATCCCATATATGAATCTTCATTTTAGGGTTCGGCAGCTTTCCCTCGTAGATATCGCGCAGAAATCAGCGTTCTTATCTGTGAACAGAAGCCGTATGGTTTTGGTGCATGCGCAAAAGCTATCCAGTATAGTGTGAATATAACCGGAGATGCCACTCTCACTTTGTTATAACGATCGCATACTCCTACGTAACAGAGCTGGATTTATGGAGTCGAATGTCTTAGGCATATCTGTTGTTTAAGTTCCAACATGCTGTTTGTTGTCTTTCGCCATCCTCCAGTGATCAATTGTATTAATACTTAGTGTAGTCTGACAGCTGAGAGTCATACCGTAGGCTCTCAGGGTCTGTTATAGACGGTCCCCTAGTTGTTTAGCTACAATCCGCTTAAAGATCTTATCTATAGCTGAAAGGACAGTAAATGTGATTTGTTGTTTTGAACGCACGTATTATAAATTGACTGTTTTGGATGTTTTAATTTCTTTGAATAGCCTGAGGAAACAGCCGAAATTTCGCAACGCCAGCGAAATGACGCCTCATAAACGAGCGCAGAAATTCTATACTTATGACGTGTCACAACCCAGATATGGGTTGTGCCTCTGATTGGCTGAAGCAAATTTCTCACTCAGGATCGGACGACCAATTAGAAGCACTGCCCAGATCTGTGTAGTGACGCGTAATCAGTGTGGAATTTCTGCGCTCGTTTCTCAGCCGTCATTTCGTGCACCAGTCGAAGCGTCGCGAAATGTCGGCTGTTTTTTCAGCCTACTCTAGCTGCCCGATAATTTATCGATTTCCCGAAACCTACTAGTAGCTTAATAAATATATGCTTGTTGCAAACGGAATTGCTCGAGTTGCACCAAAAAAAGCAACGCTATGATTGGTTTGGAAAGGAATTATTTTGGCAAACCAGTCAGATCCCTACCGTTCAGATGTTATTTGAAAACCCGCCCATTTCAAGACATCTTCCCATTAAATTCTTCAAAAAAATATGCTGTTCTGGTCATTAAATTTTTTTATTTCAGTCACCAGACATATTTTACAAAATACTTAAGTTACATGCAATTTTCTTCCTTCGATTTACAGTTACTTTACGGTTTACTTCTGATATAAGACCTTCAAAGAGCAGCTAGGTGGGAGCAAAATGCTTTGGCTGCTATCTTCTTTCCAAAATAAGCTTAGCCATGGTGTTTTCGTCCTCGATAAGGATTATACCGATAGCGACGATAGTGAGGCCGGTACTTGTTGTAGCGGCCGTAACGAGGGTAAAGGCCGTAACGAGGGTAACGGCCGTAACGAGGGTAACGGCCGTAACGAGGGTAACGGCCGTAATGAGGGTAACGGCCGTAACGGCCCTTACGGCCGTAACGTCCCCAAGCCACTGGGTCAGCTTCTGGTATAGCGTTTACACTGAAACCAAAGAAACATTTTGAAATTTTTATATTGGTAATTCGTTATGTCCATTTTGTGTTTTATCACCAACCATCCTATAAGATGTAGACAATTCCTACTGAAAACTGTAATTTCACTTAGCTCAACTATAGGGTCGATAGTGCAGGGAGTGGCTTGTAAAATAATAAAAAAATACCTTTCAGAATTATCCACT
This sequence comes from Porites lutea, assembly GCF_958299795.1. Taxonomy (NCBI): domain Eukaryota; kingdom Metazoa; phylum Cnidaria; class Anthozoa; order Scleractinia; family Poritidae; genus Porites; species Porites lutea. Next base: position 58,896,054 of record NC_133201.1, on the reverse strand, counting down.
TCATTTGCGTCATCAACATCTTCACTTTCTTCTTCTTCGTCTTCTTGATCAATTCTGTCACCTTCTAGGGCTTCTTCAGAGACACGTAATTTGCTTTCATCTTCCTGGTTATCGGATGCCAATTCGAATGGCCCATGTGACGAAATAGTTGTCACCAGAACACCAAGGAAACAGACGAGAAGAGCGATCACTGCAAAAGACGGCTTCATGATGGCCAGTAACTGCAACGAACGTAACAGCAACAGTAACGAACGTTACGACTGACTGGTGAGATGGAAAACTCAGAGTGAACTTTGGGGCAGGTGGCTTTTTAATTTATAGTTTCGTTACGCTGTCATTTGCGTATGGGGTGTGCTATTTTTGGTTTTTGCTCAATGCCTCAAATGTAAGTAAAAATTACTGTAACAATACCGGTGCAACCCAATATTGCGTCGTACGTCCAATAACAAATAAAATGCTTCGAAAAATGACAAAAATCACGAAATTCAGATTACCTTAGTTTAGCTAAAAATCGTTATTTCTAGTGCGGAGAGTCAGGGAACTCAGTGTAGTGATGGCCATGGGTTTTGTTGTCAAATCTTCATAAATTTGATTTTATTGCGGAAACGCTTTGCTATCAAATATAACCACGCCTTCCAGCAGATTTAAAGGCAGCTATCAAATACCGTCGATCCAAAATAACCTTCAAGCTACAAATTTAAAAGCTGATAGTCCTAGGAGCGGTTATTCTTGTGCTCCACCTTTGCTGAACACAACATCAAACACTTGCAGTTTTTTTTTTTTTGAGGTTAGCAAGTAATATTTGAGACAAATGAACGTCACGCTCGTGGCCATATTTACGCCAGACTGCCTGTACATCCCGGGGGAGGGTGGGGGACTCCGCATACGAAAGGGGTGGGGATGCTCGTTGGAAATTTTGAATTAAGCCCCTAAAGGAGACCGACCTGGGCGTGGCTCAAGCTTTTTTTGACCCCTAAAAGAGACCATGTTAAAACACAGACAGTAAATATTATTTTATATTTTTTCGCGTAAAACCCTAAACGAGACCCTCACGGCAAAATATGATGGCGTTTTGCCCAGAACACCCTAAGTGAGACCAAAATCCAAAATTTACACCCCTCAGCGAGAAGACGAGCATCCCCACCCCTTTCATATGTCGAGTCCCCCCCCCCCCCTCGGGCTGTACATGTTCTTAATCTTACTTGAACAAACGAGAGCGATGAGAGCGATTCCCAGCCCATCCTAAGAGCAAAAATAGGGCGAGACAAAAGAACTACACTACATCTGCCATTTGCAATAAATATCATGCTGTGATAGGTTTTAAAATTTGTCACAATTTCGAGAGCAGATTAGTGAGTTCGAAATTGTTGCGGAGTTACAGTTCTAAATTTGTTAGCGGAGACTGGGAGAAATATCAAACCGTGTATTGTGAAAGTATAGAGACGGCGGAAGTAGTTGCGCATGGAATAACTTTTTATTTGTTACGTAAAGTTCAGTAGTCGCTAAATTGAAACACGTACACACTGGCGTATGTAAGTGTTTTCCTACTTTCCAAAAATTGATCAACAAGTGGTCCAAGTGTGGAAGTTGGTATCGATATAAATACAGTATCATGCCACAAAATTCAATATACTACTTATTAATATCACTAACTGCTACCGCTTCAATATCATAATATGGTTCGTTTTCCCTGATTAAACTGCCGAAGAGTCAGTATAGGGAGCGCTTAGTGACGATATTATGAGCGCGCTATTACCAAACAAAAATCCACGTCATGGTCTGCAATACATCACCAATTTACAAGAGCAATTTACTATTCAGTATTAAGGCTAACATCCAGTTTTTCCCTAGCCTGAAATCATTTAGATTTTTTAGACTTATGTTTAGGGACTTTACTTTCTACATTTCCTTAAAGGGCACTAAATTTCAGTGAACAGTGGATTTCTAGAGATACTTTTATATTTATACTTAAAGCTCAATGGGTGAACTTCGTGTCTAAAGCAATCTGATTGGATCGCAATCTCATGTCAACCAGTGATACCCACTACTTAATTGTTGGATAATGAAAGATCCTGAAGGCAGAAACGAACAAAACTGGCTGTTGTAAACTCGGTGTTCTCCCAAATTTCAAACTACAAAATTTTGAAAACAGAGACAATCCTGGCCTTGTTATTTTTTCAAGGTAAAGCAAATTATAAATTGTTCAAAAAAAGATGTTTTGGTTCTAATAATTCTTAGTTTCGACGGATAATAATTACTAATCCCAGGAAATGGGAGCTGAAGTATCTATTCTTGACATCGATATAGCGCGTCGTGTATCAACAAGGAACGAAAGCGAAGGTCCAAAACCTGTGGTATGTAAATTTGGCAGGCGTTTGGCGAAAGGGAAAGTTATGGAAGTTCGTCAACGTGCCTCCCAAGTTAACCCAACAAGTATCGGCTTTTCTGCTGAAAACGAGGTTGGCAGAGCGAGAATCTTCGATCATCTTACCCCCAAGAAGCAGAACCTGTTATTTGAGGCGAAAAAATTCAAAGAGCGGAATCATTATCAATTTTGTTGGGCTAAAAACTCCACCATTTATCTAAGAAAGGATGAGAGCTCTCGTGTGATTAAAATCTCGGACACTAATACACTACGACTTCTTGCATCGGATACGTATTCATCACAAGTTAGATAAGTATAATCTACTATTAATGAATCTTAGTTTCATTTAAGAGTATTAACCATCAGACCGCTCGTAGTACTCACTCTTTATTTCGTGAGCGTCCATACTTTGGGCAAAATATTATCTTTGCTCATGGCCAATTTAATAACTGCATACCTTCTCATTTGCCGACCAAAAAGTATTTGGAAAAGCTTACTAGTTTTTACGATCTTGATCTTTTTAGGCTCAATGCAGCTAAAACCCTTAATCTTGATAAGAAACGAGTGATCAGAACTATAGCTAAAACAACTTTCGATGCACATACTGATCCAATCTTTCAAAATCTTGGTATCTTAAAATTTCATGATATATACTTAATACAACTAGGCTTATTCATGTACTCCTATCAAAACCATACTCTACCTTTAAAATTTCATTGTAAATTTACCTTACAAAGTCAAATTCATTCGTATAATACAAGAAACTCGTGTAAATTTCGTCTGCCTTTCTGTCGTACCCGAACCAAACAATTTTCCGTTTTTTATCAAGGACCTAAATTTTACAACACCTTAAACACCAACATCATCAACGCTTCCTCACCTTTCTCCTTTAAAAGAGCACTTAAGGCATTTATTTGTAATAATTATTAGTATACTCCAACAAAAATTTTGGGAAAAAGCCTTTTAATATTCAACATTTGTAAACTTCCGTAATATTGATTAGTTTAATTTTTCACCTCATATTATGTTGTATCCGTCGCCGTAATTTTTATACTATCTTCGAAAAATTGTAATTGAGGAGGCCTAATTAACATAAGCTCTATAGTTTCTTTTAGGCCTCCTCGCCATCTCTTCCTACATTTTTTTTTTTTTGGCATCTTTTTTTAATTATCGTAATCGTGTGGCAAATAAATAAAATACCTAAAATACCTATTACAATCGTATCCAGAGCCGTTACTACTCTCCACATAGCTTCAACAAATTTAAAACTGAACTTCCTAGACTTGCTAGTTATTCATGTGTCTCTGTTCTACATAATAATGTCAGGAGCCTTGGCGAAACCTTCAAAAATTCCAGGTCTATTTATTAGATGAATTGAACTGTGATTTCAGCATTATAGGAGTTTCTGCCAAACCAAAATAATCAGTGGGAAAAGCTTGGATTTTAATCCAAACATACCTGGATATATTTTTGAATGCGCTCCCCACCTCTCGCCTCTGGAGGTGTTGGCTTGTACATTAATGAATCTCTGAAGTATAAAGTTACTGAAAAAACATCAAATGAGGCTTTCCAGGCGCTATGGATTGAAATCCATTCCTCACAAAAATGTAACATCATTTGTGGTATTGTATATAGACAGCATAATTCTCCGCAACGCTTCCAAGGATATTTTGACGAAACTCCTGAGAAAGTAATAGCTTCAAACAAATCAGTTTATATTATGGGCGACTTCAACATAAACCTCCTTCACGCCGAAAGCTCCCATTATGCTCAGGAATTTTTACTTTCTCTGCAAAGCTTTTCATTTACACCAACTATTGATAAACCAATTCGTGTGCATAACAGCTCTGCCACCTTAATCGACAATATTTTGACTAACAAAGTTGATGCTAATATCACCAGGGGCAATATTGTCTCTGATATCAGCGACCATTTTTCACAGTTTTGTGTCTTCCACACTTTCTTTAAGAAGCTGAAGTCGAAAAAACAAAAGCGCAGAGATTTTTCTGGTTTCTCCGTTAATAGTTTTAACTCTGAACTTTCGGAGGAACTCTTAAACCAAAACAATTTTGATGACCAGTTCGTCGTCGACATTGCTTTTTCTAATTTCTATAACACACTGTCTGTTCTTGTCGAGAAACACGCTCCTATGAAAACTCTCTCAAAACGCAAGCTAAAGCAGTTTTCTGAGCCGTGGATAACCATTGGCCTCAAAAAATCTATCAGAGTGAAAAATTCTCTTTTTCATTCAGGGAATTTCGCACAATATAAACTCTGTAGAAATAAAATTTCCGCTCTTACTAGGGCGAGTAAAAAGAATTATTATCACGCATTCTTTGCTGACAATTTGAATAACATGAAGAACACCTGGAATGGCATAAATAGCCTTATCAACGGCAAAAAGAAAAAATCTCGGGTTATTTCTTCGCTAAAGCGCCTTAACAACGGCATAACAACTGATCCCCTTGAGATTTCTAATATTTTCAACAATTACTTCTCTTCCGTTGGTGTAGCCTGAGTATCAGGCGTTTCTGAGGGAAAAGGGGAAAGATGGAAGCGAAAAAGGAAGAGAGCTGAAGGAGAGAAACGCCCTTCCTTTTTCTTCTCCCCCTCCCCTACCAACCCTCCCCCATCTAAAATCTCCCTAGCCCCTTAGGAAGGCCAGATACTCAGGCTACCGTTGGTGAAAAAATATTCGCGCGTACCACCTTCTTCTTGCAGTTTTACTATTTGTCACCCAATAAGTATCCTAACTCCTTCTTTTTTGATGCAGTCTCTCCAGTAGACATTGAACGTGAATAACTATCTATTCCTAGAAATAAAACTTACGGTCTTTACTCTTGTCCGATCCATATTTTGTCCGGTGCTAAACAAATTATTTCTGGCCCTCTATCCAACATTTTTAACATCTCTGTGCAAGAAGGTGTCTTTACATCCAAATTAAAGCAAGCGAAAGGTGTCCTGTCTACAAAAGTGACGATGAAACTGAACCCGGAAATTATCGGCCTATTTCGTTATTATCTATTTTTAATAGAATATTTAAAAAATTGATGTACTGACAACTAAAAAACTTTCTTGATAAAAACGATATCCCATTTAAATCACAGTATGGCTTTCGTGAAAAGCATACTACACAACACGCTGTTATTGACATTGTCAATATCACACAAAACAATATGGACCTAAAATTATTTACTTGTGGCATCTTCTTTGATTTCTTGAGAGGACACAGAGGTTTTTTACTGGAAGTACCATCCCACACAGGGATGTTTTCTCCGCGGGCAGCTAATCCGACTTAATCCCATTTAATATGTCGCGCTCTTCGAAAGTGCGAAAATTTTCTTGTCGTGTATTAGATTTCAGATACATTTTCTTAATCTTCATTTCGCGCCAGAATAAATTAGTTTGCGCGCAAAGGGCTCCTAAAAAAATCACAAGGTTTGTCCCACTTCGAGTCCACCTTCTGGAGATACGCCGGCTTGGTAGCTGGAATACATTGCCGAGGCGAAGATCTGGCATTTTTTCCTCGTCGTCGTATTTTCTTCACGACAAATGTTTAAATTTGTAGTGAGAATGCAGCGCATATCGGTGGATTTTACTTCATGCGGCCTGCTACTTCTGAAAGAAGAGTGCCGGATTTCACCGTTTTGTTCCTGTTTATTAGTGTAGGCAAATGTAAGGTAAATGAACCGACCACTGTAAGGTAAGAATTGAAGTTTTAAATTTGTTACTCGGCGAAAATCGTGGAATTGGAATTCGTGAAACTCGTGAGTATTACCTCTGTTACCTAATGTCATGCGATGACTCCTCGCTTTTTCGATGCGTAACACGGATATAAGCGATAAATTTCTTTCGCAAAGTGAAATATAATTTACTTAACGAGACCATTTGACAAATATTTCTCGTTATATGCTTTATTCATATTTGCTTGGCTTATTCAGGCTACATGCCAGGAGTTTGATGACAATGTTTGTGTGCTATAATTATGCTGATAAGTTTTTGAAGGAGCCCATCAAATTTGATGGGCTCCTGGTTTTTGCATCTTTATATTGAAACTCATGTAAGCCAAACGTTTGTTAACTCTAGCAAAACACTCTTCTATTATGGAGGAACTTTTAACGTCTTTCGGGGCCCTAATACGGTGTCAAATTTTTAGGGGAAACAAAGCTTGATTTTTGGCGAAACAGACTATAGCTTTTTCGTCTTTAAAAAGAGCGCGAGGCAAACGTCCGTGAGCACAGTGTAAGCCAGTGATTCTTTAGGTAGAGCTAACAAACATAGGCTGCACTTTAGGTGGCACACCCATGGGTGCAGTGTAACCAAGTGATTCTTTAGGCAGAGCTAACAAACATAGGCTGCACTTTAGGTGGCACAACCATGGGTGCAGTGTAACCCAGTGATTCTTTAGGTAGAGCTAACAAACATAGGCTGCACTTTAGGTGGCACACCCATGGGTGCAGTGTAACCCAGTGATTCTTTAGGCAGAGCTAACAAACATAGGCTGCACTTTAGGTGGCACACCCATGGGTGCAGTGTAACCCAGTGATTCTTTAGGTAGAGCTAACAAACATAGGCTGCACTTTAGGTGGCACACCCATGGGTGCAGTGTAACCCAGTGATTCTTTAGGTAGAGCTAACAAAAATAGGCTGCACTTTAGGTGGCACACCCGTGGGTGCAGTGTAACTCAGTGATTCGTTAGGCAGAGCTTACAAACATAGACTATACAGGTGTACATCAGATGGTAACAAGTTTTAGAGTTAAAACTTTGTCATGAAGTGCTACACCATGGCATTTCGACTATTTCATTATCGCGCTTGTTTTGACGCACAATTGATAGTCAGGAGAAGTCGTATTGTCTAACACCATAGCAAAAGACAAATTTACACACATCACAGCGTTAAGGTAAGGTAATACTCGGTATTTCCTTCAGGTACATTTACATTTTCTGTTAGGTTATAAGCGATTAAATCGCATGCAGCGACGAACAAAACGCGAAGCCGTCAGATATTCTAGAACCGTGTTATTTACAGTGCTGTGCATTATTATTGCTTAACTAACTAACTACGCGCTGATGGAAATAAGTTCCGGCCGCTTTAAATTTTGAAACAATTCACTGGTACTGTATAGTGATAATTGGAGCGGAAAGTTAGCACGCGAGCAGGGCGATTCTGCTGTGGTTTCTGTAATGTAGAAGATATTACGGCAATGAGGCTCCCGAGGTCCGTTCTGGAAATCACAACTACATGTAGGATGAAATGTATTCTGCGTGCAGACGTCTCCTGCGAGACGGTTTCTTGGTGATTTTATTAATTTTTCCGATCCATTTTTTTTTCAGCTCTATTTTCGCGGCTTTTGCGATACAAACTAAATTTATTTTTAGTTGTGACGGCATTACACTGCTTATTCATGACGGCTTTGGAAGAAACTGAATATATTGCGCTTCGCGATTTCGCAAAATCGCTGCGGGAATTAAAAAATATTTTCTTCCAAAAAAGCGTTTTCACGCTTCTTTCTCTAGTCAATTATCTCGTTTGTCTCGTTTTCTAAAGGTCCTTGAAAACAGAATAAGACATACCTAGTATAACGCTGCTGTGGTTTAAATTTCAAAATGCGACCAAGTTTGGGAATTATTTAAGATTTTCGATTTTCTGCCTGGGCTTATTAAAAATTAGCCGCCGAAGACGGAAAGTCCAGTGACAGAATTGAGGTGACTTTCATAAAAACAGCGAACATATTGGCAATCTTAGCTAATCTTCTACTTAAATTTCACAAAACAGTTATGGTTATCTAAAAATGTATAAACGGCACATTTTTTGATCTAGAGAAGAAAATATTAGGCTGTTCCAGGCGTTCATAGAAGAGCGCGGGTGAAATATTTAAGAAGAAAAAAAACGATTGAAGACTAGAGAGGGAAGTCACCAAACCACAGCGGCGTAGTCCATTTTAGGGGTTGTCCATATGGGTAGTCCATGGGGGTAGTCCATGAACTTGGGATGAGTGTTTTGTTCACCACCAGAAAAATAAGTGCTCAGGAAACCAAAACACTAGCAAATTCATATTCTTTTATGAGCAGCTGTCCTGTCGTTTCATTTAAAAAGTGATTAGCTCAGATGGTTGGCAAATATATTGTCTCACTTTTAAAATTGCTACACTGACGTGTTCTATGTGCTTTTGATTTTTCCCTCCGAGTGTTCAGAAGATATATAATTGCACGAAGTGCGAAAGACAAATAAATAAATTATGTTTCAAGGTTTAAGGCGGCTTTAAAGTATGGGTTACTAAGTCAGACTTGTCATCATAAAGTGCATTGTATGGAAAAGTTTGGGCAGGATACCTCTGCTATTGTATTTCCCAGTAAATCCAAATTAACTTAAATTTCTAGTATTTTTGTTAAATGCATCCCTGCTAACGACTAAAGATTGAATTTTACGTATACGCAAAAGCTACATTAAATTACACTATTTAGACTTGTCCTACATTTAACAGAAAACTCTACAAACAGCGCGCAACAAAAGCAGAGTCGAATGAAATTAAATAATAATAATAATAATAATAATAATAATAATAATAACAATAATAATAATAATAATAACAATAATAATAATAATAAATGTTATTTAGCCAGGGTTATCTCTTCAGCATAAAATGCTGCTATCAACGAGGGCCCTGAAAAAAGAAAAGATAATAATAATGATAATAAATATGTATATATAAAAATAGCCTAAATTACAGTAACTAAAATACACTAAAAGTTAAAAATACAACTAGATTAAAAAAATTGTTTAAAAAAGCTAAAATACAGCAATTAAAATGCATTTAAAAGCTAAACTAATACAAGAACTTAACAAGTAACTAAAAAACGTTTGATCTATATAATTCCAAAATACGAGTTTTAAAAATCACAACTGACTTAGAATCCTTTATACTTCACTTGCAATATTATTAAAAAGTTTAGATTCATTAAAATAATAAGTCTTCCTTGCCGTCTCAGTTCTGACTTTGGGGAGCAGCAAGTTGTGCTCACTTCCCCTCGTGTTGTGGATTGTTCTAAAAACCTTAAAATAATCTTTAAAAAACATTGGGGGTGATCCCTTCAAGCATTTAAAAGTCAAATTAATAGTGTGCATATCACGCCTCATAGACAAGGGAAGCCACTTTAAATTCTTCTAAGCGTCTGAATCTTTGGCTTCAAAGATCCCTTTATCATTAAAAGAAATGCGCATGTCCCACTTGATCCTTTTTATTTGCCATGGCCGCTAAGGAGGAAACAGTTTTCTCGTTTCAAGAAATTATTGGGGGCCATAATTTGCAGTTTTCAAACCAAGGATAGGAGCAAGTCCGATCGACGTCACTGATACCGCTACTTCAGTGCGAGAGAAGCATGGACGTGCACAAGTCAGCGCTTGCGTTATTATTATATTTATGAACGGGTGTCAAAATGAAGTGGATCTCATTTTGTCAAGAGCGTCAATGTTCTCGCCGCTTTGCAATGTTAGCATGTTTAACAGCCTGTTTGTGGGAGGAGCGTTGCGTGACGACACAAACTATTCTAGGTTTTCACAGGACGTCACAAAAATTCAAACTATCGCTTCTTCTGAGTTTCTACTTTCATGTGGTATTACAGCACCTTAAAACCGTCACACATACAAATTTTCGGTTCAAAAGGGTTTTTCTTTTTGCGACACTGGGCCAGGTTGCATAAAACCTTTTTAAGATAAGAGAGCTCTTAACTTTTGTTCTGGAACAATAACCTATTGTTTTGAAATAATAGTTACGAGTTCCCTTAATCTCAAGGTGTTTTTGCAACCCGACCCTGGAGCTTGAATTTCCAGGCTTTTTAGCTGACGTTCAGGAAAGCTCTTATGTGGGTTAAAAACATTATCGATTTTGGGAGATTTTGCTATCTACGCATTCCCTATCTTAGAATAAATATTACTTTAATCTTTATGAGTTCCTCAAGCGAAGAATTCACACATTAGTTGGAAAAACTCAAAAACAAATGTTTCTGTCGGTTTCCGGCAAACATGGCGTCTCCATACAAAGCTTTATAATTTTGGGTAAAACGTTTTTTCTGAAAATCTCGCATATGAAATATTGCACAGACCTGATTCTTGGCGAGGCTTTTTGTATATATATCTTCTTTCACTTGTCAGATTCTAGACTTCCTGTATTTAAGGGTTTCCATTTTAATTTTGATGGCGTGACCGGCTGTGAAAACCACCAATGGCCGTGTTGCAGACTAAACTCGGTCTCATTTTGAATTAAACCTCAACAGTATCATAAACTCATTAAAACCTTATCATAAAATGAAAATGAAGAAAGGTTAGGTTTCAAGCTGTGGCCACGGTTTGCTCGATTTTTCTGTGTATTCGCTCCTAACCTTTTTCGTTTTTTTTTCTCTGCTTACTTCCCCTTCGCAAACGTAAACGTATGTGTCTCTCATCGAAGATGCAAAATGATTTTAGTAATTATAGCGTCGTGTTTAATATTTCCAATAAACATTTGTTAATTTTTTTCTTTAAGAAAAGCTAATTGAAATGGGAGGGGATTATGTATTAATATGCAAGGGGGATAGGTCACTTAATCCCCTCGCATTTTAATTAGGTGTTCATTAGCCGCGCTCTTGCCTTTAAACAATCAAAGCCTCACAAGGCTTTTCAGACAGTTGATTCGGGAGTTCGAAAAGAACAAAGGAATCCGAGCTTATGTAAACATAATGTAAGAACACCGCCGCTAACACTAAGTAATTTTTGTTTCCCTTCAGATCATTTCTATAAACGCGTGACAATTCGGGAAACGAAATCTTATAATTAAAGCCGCACCGTGATTGCCGTATTGCGGTTATCAAAAGCTTCATATCTTTTTACGGCAAGAGGGTTAATGGGTATAAATTATAGATATTGCTCGTGGTTTATGGATACAAACAAACTCTAAACTGTGAACTAATATACCCAGCGAATTCGGCATGTTAGCGAACTCGAATGTCACGCCGGAATTCGAACTCGACAAGTGGCGTCGGAAACCGACGTAAACCGTGACAGGTTTCTCACGCTGTTTAATCTAAAACCACTTTACAAACAACAAACACGCAGGTTACGTAGTACTTTCTCAACATTATGTAAATAGTTCTGAAAAGACTTTCATCCATGTTCCGATCGCTCGGATAACATTCACACGTTTAGAAAATAGATAAAACATAATAATAATAATAATAATAATAATAATAATGTTTATTTCTTATATTGCGCAGTCTAGCATGCGATAAAGATATGATCGAGTGCGCATTACAACACTAAAATCTTACAGTAATAAATGGCTAGTCCAAATAATGATAATAATAATAATAATTTACAATTTTCGGAAAACAATAAAAGTAAAATATGAGTTAATAAAAGAACTAATAAAAAGCTAATTTAAAAAGATGTGTCTTTAGTAAAACTTTAAAAATGTTCAATGATTGACATTGTCTAATTTCTAGAGGGAGTCGATTCCATACTTTGGGCGCAGCATTTTCAAACGCCCTATCCCCGAGTGTCTTTTTTGTTCTATAGGTATTGTCCATTAGGAGTATGCCCCGGTATGATCTCAACTGATACCGCGAGCTCTCTTTGATTTTTATCAAGTCTAAAAGATATTGTGGTGCGACGCCGTAGATACATTTGTGAACTAGCATTGCTATCTTGAATTCTATTCTGTGGGTAACCGGAAGCCAGTGCAGGTTGATCAGGGATGGTGTGATAGGATCATACCTAGATATAGTACATACCAGCCGAGCTGCCGCGTTCTGCAGGCGTTGCAGCTTACCAAGATGAACAGCGGGCGTACCATATAATAGACCGTTACAATAGTCTAATCGTGACATTATAATAGCCTGTACAATGGACTTCCTATTAACATATGTGGAACGAACTGACTTTTTTGTGGAACGAGCTGACTATCTTGTGGAACGATCTGACTATTGATTGGAACGATCTGACTTGGAACGATGAAAAGAAATGACCGGATACCGGAGAGTTCCCGAGTTCGATTCCCAGGAGTGACCACAAATCCTTCCTGCTACTTCTTTGCTTTCCATGTACTTTTAAGTAGCTTTAAATACCCGTAAAACGGAGCGCTAATGGAGAGAGGAGGTTAAAAATGAGCGCAACATCGGCCTCAGGTTTGTTAGTCAGGTGACTATTTCGAGCTACCGACATAAAATAAGGTTCCTTTACCTTGACCTCTACTAGTTTTATACTGAAGAACAGGTGCCGTACCGTGGCATGGATTAGTTACCTTTCAGGACCATCCATTTCATCATCACCGTCTTCACTTTCGTCGCCTTCTTTATCAACTTCATCATTATCAACGGTTTCCTCAGGGGCACCTAATTCACCGTTATTTTCCTGGTTCTCAGGTGTTTCTAAAGTTTCCTCCGACGGAACAGTTGTCATCAGAGCGCCAATGAAACAGGCGAGAAGGCTAATCACTACAAAGGATTTCATGGTGGCCTAGAGTTATACTTCAATAGCGAGGACAGCTATGTCCAACTGCGATGGAAAACTTATCTACTGAACTTTGGCAACGGTAGTAGTGAAGGGCGTTGATATGGCATGTAACCAATCACAGAGCAGTATTCTTTTGTTTAAGCTTTAGAGAACAAATGGAACAATGGATCTCATTCCTATTCAGTACTTTGAACCAATCACAGAGTAGATGACGTCTGGAGGTCATTCGCATTCAGGACTTTGAACCAATCACAGAGCAGATGACGTCACGTATAGGATTTTAGTATGCATGAAAATGGCGTCCTTACACTGCGAGCAGTCTCTCTTTTTCGGCAGATTTAGTGAGAGCAGTGCACGTGCGCGGGAGGGGCAAAGCCGGGAGACGCGCGAAACGAGGGCGGCAGCCCGAGAAGAAAAAAGAGACTGCCCGCAAAGCCAGAGCCAATGAAATATGCGTTGGCCTCACAACTCAAAAATATTATTGGCGGATGAGTGAAGCGTTGACAACAACCTGTCAACAATCGAAAATGATGGCGGAAGCACTGCAGGAATGTTTGTCGGAAAATAGAAGCATTAGAAGGTCATATCTCCGGGTAAGCGCGTGATCGTAATTCGAATACTCAAAGCCTCTCCCGTCTCGCGCCTTCACTCACGCGCGTGGTCATTTGCGAGTCTCGTGGGTTTTTGCACGACGGACTAAGAAAAAAGAGAGGCTGCTCGTAGTCTGTGGCGCCCTTTACCATGAACACATTAAACATTGAACGATTTTCTGCCTTAACAACACAAATGCAGAAAGACTTCTTTGAAGTAAACAAGAACTTAATGTACGTTTTTGGGCTTTAAGGTGATTGGAAAAGAAACAAGATAAACGAGTGTTGTCTGCACGCGATGGTATGCTGCTGGTGGTTTAGGTCGCTGAGTTGTGGCAACAGAAACCCAGATATGAACCCTGGGTTCAGCCCATTTTATTTATTTTAATTTGTGGACCCGATTTTCCAAAGGCAAAGAAATTTACACGACACAGTATTTCATCGCAAATTATTTTATTCACGTCAAAGAGTATATCATTGTACACAAGAAATAATAACAATAAAGAAATGGCTAATGGTTACATCATTACTTGACGGTGTAGTCTACCAAATTGTCTCTGTAACTTAGGTCTTGGTTCATAGGTAGGTCCTTTTTCAGATGATACAAAGAACGTATTTTGTTATAATCTTCGCTTGAACAAATCGTTCATTTCCAATAAGGTATCAGGATAATCGTAGATATTGCGTACACCAATAATGGCAGTTCTGCTCATCAACGTGGAGTTCATAATCTGTTCCTCCGTCATTTCTTCACACCATACTTTTTGAAATGCAATCCGTTGTATCTGTAGTTTGCTGGAAAACTGACCTCCATAAGAGAACCATTTCTCAGTCATAGTTGTCTAACACGCGGTTGATTATGCAAAAATGTTCAACTAATAAGAGCAGGTATTGTATAAAAAAAATGCAATTAAAAGTTAGTTATTTAGCTTTTGTCTCTTTTAAAAAATGAGCAATTAAGACATTGAGTTCCCAATTCGAAAAAAGTGAAGGAATGTTGTTTCTCAATCATCCAGAACATGTCGCGTTTCTTTGCGAAATTGTAATTCTCTGTCTATTGACAAAATTATGAAATACCTGTCGCAAAAACTACAAGACGATTCAGAAAAAGAGGGCTCTTTTAACCCTGATTGGATAGTGAACAATCTATTATGTGTTCAACATACAAACGTGTTCTCCGTTCAATATTTCATTCTTAAAAGTTTAGTTTGCTCGGAAAAAAGTCTTAACTCTCACCAATATTCTTTGAAACATTGCGCCAAACATGCAAGTCGAATCGAGCGCTTCACCTCTGTTGACGATTGACGAAGTGGAAAAAGTCCAGGGTCAAAGGATAACCAGGTGAGACTGAAATGTTTTGCGGATCATACCTGGCCGACATTATGTAGATTCTATCATGTAAATAAAGAAAAAACTTTGGCAACCAGTGCTGCGAATTCATGCGCATGTTAGAGAATTCCGTTCATTCTTATTCTCAAATACGGTAAATCGATCGCTACCTTACCTATATAGCTATTAGTAAACGCAATCACAGCTTTTTGTATGAAAATAGTCAGTTATTAGCGCAAAATGTTAAAAAGCTTGGCAAAAAAAGAAAAAGTGCGATGAGAGTATTGCACAGAAAAACATGTTTTAACAGGATAATATATTACCAAAAGCAGCCCGCACCTCATGGAAGCAATTCAGTTAAGGCTCGATAGCTTTAAAGCTGAAAAGTCTTCATACTTAATAAGTACTTGAAGATCCTATTAGCATATGACGCCAAAACGTAGTTAATTCATGTACTCAAATGGACATTTCTTAAAGAATGTTTTTAAAGATACATTTGCAACACTAATAATGAGACATCAAATAGATCTGCATGACTTTTTCCGAGAAAATTTGAGTTTAAAACCTAACTGTGGACTGCAAAAAAGCACACACACTCAATAGATATTAGCCTGAATTTCATCCGATTACTTCAAGTCGTTATTACTCCCTCGAGGGAGTAATAACGACTCGACGTAATTGGATGAAATTCAGGCTAAATAGATATGAGTTTCTTTTGTATTTTTTTTAAATGAATCAGAAGTTTAAACTATGTGTTTGAAAATTACTTTGCGGTTTGAAAAGCCAAAATGACGCAATCAAGATTATTAATCCGTCGCTATGGAAATGCTGGTTTAAACGGAAAATGTTGAAATGTTAAACGACCAAACTGTTATTTCATTTTATGACACCTGTCACTTTTTTAGAACCATACATATTGTTACTGAAAACTGTTTCAAAGTGAAGTAATAGTATAGCTAAAATTCGCCACAGCGAGGAAAATGGCTTGTTTAATTTTGTTCCGAAGTATGGTCCGGATTTGGACGCAGTGTCCAAGAATTCTTAGTACACTCATCTTCCCTCCCCCCACTCCCCCACACCGCCGGCTGGTTATTTTCAGCCCCCTAAGTTTGTACGGTTTCCGGGGTACCCAGGAAGTCTAATGTTTGTCTAGGCAACTGCAATGGTTCCTTTTACGCTATATGCATGTATTTTTGTGCTTTAAATATGAAAGATGAAAGCAACTTTCCCTTGAAAACCGCGTATAATTAATCTGGGATCATTTGACCATAAGTAGTCAATTTTTGGGAAAGTCAATTGCCACTAACTGTATTGTTGCCAATCAGTGTGGAAACTTTCGTTATATTTCGTAAGGAAGTATACTTATCAACATTGATAAGGGGCGCGCAATGACTTTTTCAGATGAGACGAAAAAGCCTCCTAAAACTTTCTAGACGACAAAAGTTCCCTTAAGACATCCGAACAGGTAGATGGTTTTGAGTCTTTTAAGGCAGCAACCTCCAAATTAACCGTGAAACGTAACAGGCTGCTAAAGCATAGAGAAAACCATTTGAGACACTTCTGACGTAGTATTTGGAAACATAATTGGCCGTTGGGTGCTCCTGATTGATGATAAAACACCGACTCGTATTTTGCAATGTCACTGTAAGTGGTAAATGGATATTAGGAATTGTAATCAGGCACATGACGCACGATCAGTAATTCAAGGAAGAAGTTTGAATTGCATGCGTGGCATGAAATCATGTGACGCGTTTTCCTGAGGATGATATTGTATCTACCGTGTTACCTTTCACAAAGATTATTAGTAAAGATTGCGCGTAGAGAGTTTGACGCAAAATTCCTGAAAACTTTCCATAGCCCTGGCCAGATTGGAGGCACGAAAGATGAGGAGCTTCAACTCAGGGTGAAGCGACTTTTAGACAATTTTTTCTCGTTTAGCACAGCTGCTCTTGTAACTGGAGGTTAAACATATTCTTCAGCCGTTTGTCAGAGTACAGTTACATAGTGTGCTCTCCAGTCAAGGGCAAGTACCAACCCTGGGCAAGCGCTAACTAGCAGCACAAATGCCGTATTTCCAAGCATCAATAAAAAAAAAAACAGATTTTTGGCAATTCATTTAAAGTTTCATGTTGACGTTTTATTTGATTAAATGACCAAGAAGACAATAGGAAACTTAAAATAAACCACAACTTTCGTGTACAGGCACAGGTACTCATTTCTAAGTTAGAGCCGTAAATACGGATAGACGGCGTATTACCTCGTAGAATTACGGCTAGGCTAGAGGGAAGAGCGATGATACCGTTGCCACATCTGCGGAAAATAAAACGCGTGGCAAACAGTTTCCTACATCCACATAGGTAGCGGGCAGAAACAGCGTTTCTGAATTTTGATTTTTTACTAGTAAAGCGAAGTTCTAGAAACTCCAAGTTCTTAGGCTAAACTTGATTTAGCGAGCAAAATGTAGTGCGGCATTTCAGCCGAACCGTGTTGCAAAGTCAAAAGAATAAAACTGAAAAAAAAATTCAAGCGCCGACTTATTCTACCAGCTTCAGGCTGGTCCAGTAACGTTCGTTTAAGAACAAGAAAAAGTTTAATCTGTCTTTTCATTTTCAGTCTCAATATTTTTCTTGCTATTCAGTTAAGAACCACTCCATATTGATGGGATGTCATTTGCACCTTTTTTTGAAATCTACTTTCATGTGCAATGTTTATTTAATGTTCATCTCAAGCACTCATTCAATGCAAAGTGGTAAATAAAAGGTTACGTATAATCTTCTTCGTTCAGATTACATTTATTTAATTTTTTCAGTGTTGGGAAGATGGACAAAGTTCTTTAAAACACGACCTCAGGCACCGCGTCCACACTTCATCCCCAGTAGCGTCGCCTGCGGCTAGATGACCGGCGGTACCGGTATCGCCGACGGGTCTCATATGATCGACGCCGTGGGCGATAGTTATAGTTGCGGGAGCGGACTCGTGGACGGGTATATTTGACGTGGCGGCGCCAAAAAGTCTTAGGAGCTGCTACCGGGCTAGTCTGCTACACAGCCGTTTTTAGTGTCGTCACGTGTGGCGAGGAGCATTGCGTGACGACACTACAAACGGCTGTGTAGCAGACTGCTACTGGGTCTTCTAGCATAGACTTGACACTGAAAATATAGGAATAATTGATTTCTTAGGTTATTTATACATCAGTTGGTAATCTTCTTTTCCTCGCTTATCAGGACAGCCCGAGTCAGTTCAGTCTGTTTGAACTACGAGTATAGTATATTTGTGTACTATGGCTTGTTTTCAACAATTGATATAATATATTAAGGGCCCGAGGACCATTTGATTATTGAGGATGAGGCCGGGGAAGAGGAACATGGGCTATTACTGAAAAAAGTTAAAAATATCCTCCTGCAGACTGATTTCAAGGGGAAAAAATGTTGCAAGGAAAAACATCGGAAGAAATCGAAACCTACACAGGTCATGAACAAGAAAAAAAACAATTGCAATCTTCAAGAACCTATAGGACTTATAGTGTCCTTAGCTCCCACGAGTATCCTGTAGCTCAGTCGTAGTTCGAAGTATTGGGAGTTCTCGGATTTGCTTTTCCAAGACGTCTGTGTCACTTACTGAAAAACACCTTTCTCATATATTTACCACACCACGCTTAAAATTCACCATCCAATTTCTATCAAGCAAACAAGGAAGTGCAAAAATGAGTCAGTTTATTTTCATGAGAACAGAAAAAAAGCATTTTATTTCACATCAATGGCGTCGCACTCAGGTTTGCTTTGAAACAAAGGCTTGAGATGACTCGGAAAGGGCCTATTAAATCCAGTTTCGATGCTTGTTTTCGGAAACTGAAAATCACTCTCATAACATCAAGGCCAACTTTAGAGCTCACTAGTTAAGATTGAAAATCACATTCTGATCAAATTGTTGCGTTCTGCCGGTGTCATGACTTAACGAGCCTGTGTCTGTAATGGGGTGTCGCTTTAACGTAACACAAGCTAAAACAATCTTCAAAGTTTAAAAGAAATGGAAGGCGTGAATCGCTAACTGGTAAACTTAATCCATTGGCTATCACTTTTTTCCTTACCAGTGTAGGCAGTTTATACCGTCTGAAAACGTCACCGGACTTTGCTTAACTTTAGCGTCGATCGATCCAGGAGTGGTCTAAAAATAAATGTGTTACATTTCAGGATCATTGCCTTCATTGTCAGTATCTTCAATTTCTTCTTCCTCGCCTTCTTCATCAACTTCGTCGTTCTCTACTGCTTCCTCAGGAGCGGGTAATTTAGTCTCATCTTCCTGGTTTTCTGTTTTTTCATCTGATGCAACAGTTGTTATCAGAACACCAAGGAAACAGGCGAGAAGAGTAATCACAGCAAAGGACTTCATAGTGGCCTACAATATGACTTTCATTCCAACAGCAAGGACATCTATGCTTAACTGTGATGGTAAACTCAAACTGAAATTTGGTGCAGTTTGTGTTTTAATACATATTTTTGTTAGGCTCTAACCTACGTTACGGACGTATTGTTCTGTTTTTGGTTTCGTTTAATACCTGAAAAGTTATATCCTGATTATCTCGACGTTGTGTCCTCAGGTGCAAGACCAATTATCAAAAATTTGTGTTTAACAAAACAAAGTCCGACAACGCACTACTATAGCTTTAGTAACAAAATGCTTGAAAAAATGAACCTGTAACATTTTTCTCACAGAAAAGATCCAAAATCCTAATAACCCCCAGGCTAAAATGAACACATCTTAAAATTATTAGAATCTTATATTACTTAATTTTCTTAAATAAGTTTTTTGAACAGTTCATGCCAGGAACGGTTACACTCTCTAACATCTTTATTCATGCTATTTTGATAATACAGGAAGAGAGAAAGGGCAGAATACAGTATAGAAGGAATATTATTGAGGTTACATAAATTGAGGAACTGTGTTTAAGTGTTCGAGTTTGCAGCTTCTCATTTACATTAAAGAAAGGAAAAGAAAAAGTTAACTATAATAGTACAAAAAGCATAAATAATTGTCAAAAAGACAACTGCAAGGACTGATCAGAACAATATTTCGACTGGTCAATACCAGATGAGTCTTCATCATGTTTATAAAGGAAGATCACCATTTTTTGGAAATAAATAATGTAGTTAGTGCAGCCTGCCATTTGCCAAATAGTCACCAAAATTTTAATGCTTCCGAACCTTCCTGAAAGTTTCGAATCGATGAATTTGAAACACCTAATTATTAGCTAGTGTAACTAGTAATAACCGAAGGTTACGGAGTGCGGTCGACAACGAAAGGTCAAAACGCTTTTGCTCCAGCGCTATGCTTTGCGTAAAATTTCACGTGACAGATGGTCAAAACACGCGTGATCAGATAAGGAGTGATGGAAGGTCCAAACGCGCGTGATCAAAGTGCTTGCTGTGCGTTCCATACATTCTTGATCTTAGTGGAAGTCCAAATGCTGGCTACATACATGCGACGCATGCGTAATAACAGCCTGGAGATCAGGATTGCGGGCTTCTCTTGTTGCCCGCAACTACAGTTGATATACCGAGTTTGGTAAGGATTGGTTTTAAACTTGTGAATGAAGACTGGGAAAAACAGGCTTGTACCTTGAAACAATGGATACTGGGAGGGAGATCGAGGCTTACCTTGAAACAATCGTAAAAATGAAGCATCAAAAGCCGTATATAAGTGTTTTCAATTGAAACTATAATTCTACAAATGAAATTTAAAAATTGGTCTGCTGAATCACAATGTACTAGAATCAAAGGAGAGGGTGTCGATAAATAAATGAACCTAACTAGCGAGTTTATTTGAGGGGCCGGGGCAAGGGGACTAAGTAAAACCTTTCATAAGTCTTCCTAAATTGAGGGAGATTTTTGAAATATTACAATTTTAGACTGATATAGACTTTTTATTATGTATCAATGAGATATCGATCAACTACAAGATATTAAAAGCGCAGTATTACCAATAAAAAATCTAATGTTGTTGCATTCAAGATACTTACTTCTAGTATCACTAACCACTATCACTTCCGTGAGCAGCGTTACAGCCAAATCAAAATTATCTACCCGTGCGCCCGACCGTTCGTCTGCACCACAGGGAAACCAATGTTTACTCTCACACTTTCTAGCTAGAAAACTAATTGCACATCAATGTTGTGATCAATTGACAGCTGTCAAAACAGGATAGCCGCTGCCAGTATCACCTGACCATACCGCGGGCTCAAGTGTCGACCCATCGAGGTCGAGTACTTTTTTGAAGTTATCCGCTGACAAATTACCAGTTTCAAATGATCGCAGGCTCAATTCTATTTTTTCCAATGATTCATATGAAATATGTTGTGTTTATGTCACTATGGCCCGCACTGTCAAGATTTTGATTTCAAACTGACCTCGGACGCGAAAATTCAGCCACTTTTTTTTTTTTAAATAAAGGCGGGGAAGACCTTTTCTTACCATGGTCACCCGTTGGTCACGCTCTACGTCCAATTTTTGTACTCTGATTGGTCAAAATTTGACAGGTGAGTTCATGCGGAAAATTTATGCAGCATCTTGAAAGATGTTTACTTTGACAGCTAAAGCTGACAGAGGTTTGTGTCAACTTGTGATGTTTTTAACTATCTTTTTCCACTGGATGTACAAAATGAAATACAGCTGGGTTTTTGGTTGAGAAATGCGTCGCTTGTCAAAATTGAGTAATCCGATTTCGGATTGCATCGTTTTCGTCTTTCACCTTGCTCAATGCGTAAGAGGGTTTAAAAGTCTCAAGCAACTATGGTAATAATGGTAAGCCTGAGTAATTATTGTATTTGTATTTGATGTTTGTTTTTGTTACATCTAATTTCATGAAGTCGAGCACAGTTTATGCGGCAAGTTCTTGCACGTTTGTTGAGATTTGAGTCAATGATCTGATCTAGTATCAGGTTTGATATAAGCTTTCGGAACTTTAAAAGGCCTTCAGATATATTTTCTCACGGCAAATAAAAAAAAAATTCCCAAGAATATTTAGTTATAAATTTGGCTGTACGAGGAGTTCATCTTTGACAAAAAACAAACACCAGGAGGCCGGCTGAAAGTAAAACAGAATAAACTTAAGCTTAAGCTTTAAGCTTAAAGACTCAGGATTTTTAGAGACACTTTAATACTTGTTTTCGTGAATGAAAATTGTTGTCTCTGTAAATGTTTTACCGAATTATATTTCTTTTATTGATTGTTAGTAGTCTCTCTTGCAATTTTAATCGCTTGTCCGTGGTGTTTGTTTTCATCGTTCATGAACATCGCTTGCAGGAGTACTTAGAAATGTCGCGCGTATCAAACGCTTTATAAGATTACACATCGTTATAACTGGAACCATTAAATAACAAAAAATAATGATAATAAATTTGTTATTATGTTGAAGCGTATCTCCATTAAAGTTCATTCAAACACTCGACCACACTGACAGCTCGCACTAAAAATGAGAACCGGCTGGCCGTATGGGTGATTTTGGAAATAGACCTTGTCACGGTTTTCGACGCCATCTTGACGAGTAGGCAAACGCGTGAAAAATTACAGTGATTATATGAGAATCTAATGTCGAATAATTTCCGTAGAACGGCTGTTCTGAGAAAAATATGACTTGTAAACTAAAGCTTCACTTCTAAGGATTCTCCTGCAAAAATTTGAGGGCGTTACATTCACTTGAAGACCTAGAACCACTTTTTTAAATTTTCTATACATTTGTCTGTAAGAAAGTCCCGGGAAAATTACAGACAAATATATGGGAAATCTAAAGCAAGCCTCTTGAGAAGTTTAAGCACAGATATGCCCGAAAAATGTTTTAGGACAATCCTTTGCACTGTAGTTTTAGTTGACAATTGATATTTTTTTCAGAACAGCCGTTTTACGGAAATTATCCGACATTAGATTCTCATACAAACACTGTAATTTCTCACGCGTTTGCCTACTCGTCAAGATGGCGTCGAAAACCGTGACAAGGTCTATTTTTTGAACGGTTTCGCTAAAAGCCCACGATTGATCGTCCTGAACCTTGAAAAATTGTGAAATGCCGTATTCTGTCCGAGGTCTGTATGATAAAAAGTACTGTTTCACCTCAGATGTGATGTATAAAAGTATAAAAGGTTGGTTTACACACCCTCGAATTTGTTGGCAAGAATTTGTAAAGTAAACCTGTCGAACGCAAAAAAATGCGGCCTGATTTGTTTTCCAAGAATTTGTTTTCGAGGCCTGATCTACTGTGATCAAGAGCCATGATGGCTCTTGAATATGATAGAAGATGTTTGCTATTTTTGGGGTGTACATATAATTGGGCTATCAACTCGATGTAAGATGTTTCACTCTAAAATAACTTATCCTTTCCCTCAAAAGTCACATGAATGTGCCCTTAATTTAACTGATTTGTGGATTACAAGTTTATTGTTTGATTTAAAATATAAATTTATTAATGGGAGCTTCGCTTTTAGCCCTGGCTAAATATATATATTATTCTTATTATTTTGCCGAAGATATCAAAAGCGATATTAAAACCGCGGTGTCTTCAACAAAACTCTACGTCATGGCATCTAATATAGCACCATCAAATACCACTCCAGTATTACGACCAAATTAAACTTCCTTTTTCTTAGTAAATCATTAGCCCTGGTGAGCTTCCGAAGATTCAGTTTTGGGGAAATTAAAGATTTTTGTTTTGCCTTATTTGTTAATATTAAATTGTCCTTTATTGCATATTTATGAAGAAAAAGATTTCATAACATACACGACTTTTTCAGTTTTAAGGAGAGATAGGCGATGAATTGTGTAGAAGCCACCAAGGCTTATAAGGCGATGTTTCCGCTGTAGCATTTAAAAACTTTATTAAAATATTAGTTTAATCAAGGAAAAAAAACAGTTCTGGTAATAATTATGATAATACTGAGAGAGAATAATTAATTGTTACAGGTAGTGATAGTTGTTGGCTTCACACTAGAGCTTCAACTATAATGTAAGTGTATACTTGGAACCTACTTTGAGTGTGAAGGGGTGAAATGTACCTACTTAAGCTTTTATTACTTGTTGACCATGGAAACGATCGTAGTTCAAACAAGCCGAAGTTCACCGCCAAGTACTTGAGAACACACTTGACCAATAAGAAATGGAAGCCATGCGCACGATCTGCACGTGCAGCGGTTCGAAGATTTTAATGAAGGGAGAGATTGACAGCTATTATGTCAAGTATTATACTTTGTCAACAAGTGTGAATCCATGTTTTCTATAGCCTCATTCTCAGACGTCCGAGGTCGTTCGACGTAAGATATTCAAGTGCACTTGAATCAAGAGGTTACTTGAAACCAACTTCGTTCTCTAGTGGGAAGCCAACATGTACTTTCGTAGTTACATTCCGATGTGCAAATATTTGATTATTATTATTAGACTATTTTGCATAATGTAGCACTTTTCCGGTGATTGTGAGTATTATTTTAGACCTGTGAAATATACAGCAGAATACTACGCACTAATTCCATTGTATTCTTTTGTTTACTTCTTGCTATTTGGCCCTCCCTGTTAGTATCTGTTTCACGGTTCAAGTAAAATCACTCTAACCATCAGTTTAGCAAGACAATTGACGAATAAGAGGATGTTGTTCTTGAAGACTGTAATCTGGAAAGAGAACTATGCAGAGAAAGATTTGATTAAAAAATCGGCTTCTGGGTGGATACCAGAACGAGCTATGCCTCTCTCTCAGGAAATGTCACACCCATCTGAATAGCCTAGGAGGTACGCGTTATAGTGCAAGAAACTTCCAAACAATGGATGTCTAGAGTTCATTCCATTTTTATTCCGTATACACTCATATATCTTCATGTTACAAGCAATCTGATTGGTTCGCTTTGTCGAGCCAACCAGCGATATACACACTCTTTGCTTGCGAATGGATGATGAAAGATCTTGAAGTTACAGACAAAAATGGCTGTTGTTCAAGGGCCTGTGCTGGAGGGAACGTCTCTTTGTGGACGGAAGTTTCAAAGTAAGGTGAATTTTGCCCAGAGAAGATTAATAGGAAAGACAATCAAATCAAATGTTAGGAAAGTGCTCCAATTCTTGTTCGAAAACTGCATAAGTTACGGAGCGACGGATTCCAGAATGCGCTGGTTTATTTCATACCTTAGTGACCAAGCACAAAGTTGCGTGGTCGAAGGGCAAACCTCAAAATAAGAACCCTCAGTTGCGGCATACCGCAAGGCACTATCCTAACGTTATTACTTAAGATGTATATTAACGACCCTGCTAGGCTACTGACTTGTTTATATTATTGTTCAGTAACCAGCGCAGTTGTAGCGTGTAAGACAGTTTATTACCCCATCGACCCTCCAAATAATGAAAAAATATTTGATACAGCCCTACGTCGATTATTGCGGCGTTGTTTTGAAGGCTCCGGGCGCAGAAGTATCTCTGACACTTCAAATCCTCCAAAACCGCTCAGCTCGGATAGTAACGTTTCCCAGTTGTGACTTTAGCTCCGGCCCACTAC
This sequence comes from Porites lutea, assembly GCF_958299795.1. Taxonomy (NCBI): domain Eukaryota; kingdom Metazoa; phylum Cnidaria; class Anthozoa; order Scleractinia; family Poritidae; genus Porites; species Porites lutea. Next base: position 58,870,764 of record NC_133201.1, on the reverse strand, counting down.
TCCAAGAGCTAATTAAGGTGAGAAGGCAGACTTTTCATACGCCGAATTAAAGGGATGCGATCACGGTTATGCGCATGCGCGCCGTTTGTCTCTTCAGAATAAATTTGTCGGGTCAGCACCACATTCGAAATCGCCCTTAGTGGTACAATCATTGAAAATTCTTCGTTTTATTCCGACATCCGTCGCTTTGACTGGCCTAGTTATACTTCGGTAGTGGTGATTAACGTGTGGTTGTGTTCTTTGACTGGTTAAGTTTTAAAAAGACGCAAAAAATAATGTTTTGATCATGGAGGTTCCGAGAAGAGCATTGTGGCCGTCCGGCAACAGGACGTTCTCAAGAGTCTTTGGAGATAGGGAAGCTTAGCCTATCGATTTGGTATGGTTTTAGGAGTAGTGTGTGGCTTACGAAAAGAATACACGACACTTGGAGAGTGGTTAAAGGCATGAGTTCGTTCAACTTTGATTTGATTTTTGCATCCGACCTGTAGTTATACCGCAACAGGCCGCGCGATCTTCACCGATCTGGTACACTTGAAATGTTCCTTGTGTCTTTGCTTTACGATCGTATATGTTTAAGAATTGATGGTTTTAAAATAAATTATTGCCTGAACATTTTGTTTATAATCTAGTTTCTTTACGTGTTTTACTCGATAACATTTGTTTTGCGGAACACTGACCCGATCAGCAACGCGAATGAATTTGTTCATTTGCTGATAAGCAATTGAAATTTATGGATAATCTGTATGCTCATACGTTGTGTGTTTTTGTCACCGGTCAGGCGCTATTTGTAGGTATTTCTGGGTTATATAAGGCGAACTGAGAGAACAGTAATGAAATGTTTGTTTACAAATTTTGTTTGCCGATCGGTGACTGCTTTGGTAGCGTGGGTACGACCTCGTAAAAATACACGTTGGTAAATGTTTGTTTCAAAGCAGGACAGGGCTGTAAATCTTATTCTTATCGGCTCTAACATATATCTGAGGAGTAGCAAAGAATAAACTTGAATAATTTATGGAGATATATAAAATCAAACCAAATGCCCGGAAATACTCTCGCGTCGCGAACAATGAATTTGAATTTTGTAAATTTACTTGCGTGCATCTAACTCGCTTCCGATTGGTTTAAAAACAATCAGCTACTGTCAGAACTCACACATGCGCATTATCGTGAACCAGTCCCTTTAAGCTTCTTGCACTAGAAAGATAGATCGCACCTTTGAATATAGGACGTGCAAATAATAAGCTTGTTTTAATAACGGTTTAAGAACGTTCTCTGTGAAGTATTTCTGAAATCATGTTTTTGTTCACAGCGCACGATGCGATCAAAAGTGAAAAGGTTTTCCCGCTCGACCCGCAAAATATACACTTCGTTGTGTGCCGCAATAAATCTCACTTGTAAATTGATCATGTCTAATAGTAGTTACATGTAAGATGAATAAACAGAAAACGTTTACGCCCCTATGTTTTACTTGACAATGAGCGCCTCGTGGCGAAACTTTCCCCTCAGTACCCCACTTAAAATAGCATCGCGTCTAGGCAAAAAAACCTCTCTCCTCCCCCCCCTAGTATTACAAATTTGTCACGCCGAAGGTTAAACGATCTTGCACAGACTGTTCGGTCTGTTTTCGGCAGCATCACCTAGGACAAAAGGCTATTGTTTTGGTGAATTAGACCCAGTACAATAGACCATTTCTTGATGCGCGAGGTGTATAACAGTATGGCATCTGAATGCCTTTGCCAAAAAAGTCTGAAAGTAAGGACCACCTAAGTTATCAGGGAGTCCTCTTTATAGGGCGCATTTATTTGGAATCAATTTTCCGTTGATTTGCGTAAATACAAGTCGATGAATCTATTTAAATCCAACTTTACCCGCTCGCTTCCTTGCTTCGTTGATTTTTTACTATAATAACATACCATTATAAATGAAAATACTTAAATATGTGCACTAGGTGCCATGGCAGTTATGGACGATTATGTGAGTAAACAATCATTTTACATTGCAACCTTTGAGAGTTAAGCAGAATTTGATTGTATTGTTTTTTGAAGTGGTAGTAGCTGGCTGATTTTATGTTGGTAGGAATCTCTTCCTAGATTTTGGTTATGGCAAACTTTAAACTTGTTTGTTTGCAATAATTTGACCTTACACATGGCACATGAAAAATTAAGATTTGAGGCAATATATGGAATTATGTGAGTGATCTATTTATTTATTTATTTATTTATTTATTTTCCAGCTTTTCTGGACACAGGCCTGCCCAGAGGGAATGTGCACGAACGGGACTCAGATCCCATGCAAGGTGCCATCACTACCCAATCCCACAACCCGTAAAGGTTGGCCACATCACCGGGGTCTATGACCCCTAATATACTCTTTTCGAATAGCGATGTGGGTTCTTTTATGTCCCACAAGAACAAATCAGTGAAAGTGCTGTGAGACGGGACCTACAGTTTTTCGTCCTTATCCGAGAAGACTAGAAATTCTAACCATTTGCAGATGTCATTACAAAGGCAGCACTTTCTTCTCAGTCATTTAAAGACGCTGAGTGCAGGTCCGGCCTGGGTTTGAACCAGCGACCTCCCGCTCGGCAGACCGGCGCTCTCCCAACTGAGCTAACCAGGCGGCGGTGACTCGTGACATGTCACGTGACCCCGATCAAATGTTCAGGCACAAGAGGACCTCAGGATTTACTTTTGGAGAAAATTTCATTTTTTTATAGTTCTAGGTCTCCTAGCGAGAGATATTGGCAATCAATCATATGCCCCGAACACACTTTTGACCTAGGCCTAAACCCCTTGAGAATCCCTATTCCATCTCCTCGCTGTTTTTTTTTCTGTCCACATCTCTTTGAGCTCTCCCCACAATCTGAACGCCTGGAACAGGCCACACCTGGTCTTTCGTCTAGCCTAACATCCTGTTGGGGGTGGTATTATAGATGTTATTTATGTGTTACCTCCATATAAGTCAGTCTATAACCTCTTTGTTCCTCACTTTCTTTAAAATATGGGTCCAAAAAGCTTTAGGACTGGTTTTACGGGCATCTACGAGGAACTCAGATGTATATTGGTCCTCAGATTTTAACGCTTAGAGCAGGGCCTTTCTAGGGACATTTAAGTTAGCCCAGTTATCAGGTTTATTAATTTTTTTCTCTGTTGTATAGCTTGTGTTTCTTCGGACAAAGGCGACGGTGAGACGGATATAAACCATATAACGACTAAAGGTTACTTTGTTAGGAACGTTGTTTTGTAACGTGGTCAACATAGTAGATTCAAATTTTTCCCCTGTTGTTCGACAGGTACGAGAGAAAGTACTGCTGAAAAGTTGACATGTCTAGTTTGATTTTCGCTACATCAGCTTTTCTCCTAATGAAGACTTTCCGCTCCTGCAACCTTTTCCTTGCAGGTTATACCAGAAGATTGAAGAGTACCATATCCTAATCACTTATAACAGCAGTTACCTGGCAGTTTCTTAACCACAGAGTCATCAGTAGTAATATTCTACATTCTGGTTGGTGAATTTACCAGTTGTTTCAGGCCAAATTTTTGTTTAATGTCCAAGAGACAGTTCGCAGCAGAATAAGATTGAGGGCCTTCTGTGGCACAGTTATCCTTCCAATTAATATTTCAGGGGCACCTAACGTCACTTTTCGGAAAATATCTGTTCGGAAGACGACTTGAGATCTAGAATTTTCGGAACATATTTTGTAAAATTTATTGCTTGCTTGCCTATCATAGGATTTTCGAACATCTAAGAGAGTCAAACTAGCTCAAAATCCAGTTGGAGAGAAGAAAGCAAGTCAGATTTTATTGCTTTACGTAAGTGACATGCCCAGTTGCTTAGTGACGTGTCTAATTGCTTAGAAACATTTACTGACGACACCATTCTTCCAATTCTCAACAGGACCTTGAAAAAACTATAAATGAAGACTACATTCAAACATCTCAGCTACTGCTCAGCTAATGAACTTTTTGAAAACCCAAATTTAATGCGAGACTCAGTTCATTAAGATCTTTTATTATTTGTATAGGTAATAGCATGATTTGTAGTGATGATATTTGGCATAAATACCACAAGTGATATTTCAAAATTGTTATACGTAATTTAAAGAGCCGTTAGGCGAGTGAAATTTGCGACAATTTTGAAATATCACGAGTGGTATTTACGCCAAATATCACGTACAAATCATGCTATTATTTGTTTGTACTACTACCCCAAAAAGGTTTCTAGTTTTCACATGTAGGTATTTCAAATTAAGTTGAAATACTACTGCTCTAAGCCAATCAAATTACATAAATTTCTCATGTAGTAGTATAATAGTCTGAACAGTACAGATTCTTATAATCAGCTTTAAAAAAATAGGCCGCCACGAAAAGCTGTTCAGGCGGCATAGTATGGACACTTATCCCATATATGAATCTTCATTTTAGGGTTCGGAGCGGGCCGGGGCAGCTTTCCCTCGTAGATATCGCGCAGAAATCAGCGTTCTTATGTGTGAACAGAAGCCGTATGGTTTTGGTGCATGCGCAAAAGCTATCCGGTATAGTGTGAATATAGCCGGAGATGCCACTCTCACTTTGTTATAACGATCGCATACTCCTACGTAACAGAGCTGGATTTATGAAGTCGAATGTCTTAGGCATATCTGTTTTTTAAGTTCCAACAAGCTGTTTGTTGTCTTTCGCCATCCTCCAGTGATCAATTGTATTAATACTTAGTGTAGTCTGACAGCTGAGAGTCATACCGTAGGCTCTCAGGGTCTGTTATAGACTGGTCCCCTAGTTGTTTAGCTACAATCCGCTTAAAGATCTTATCTATAGCTGAAAGGACAGTGAATGTGATTTGTTGTTTTGAACGCACGTATTATAAATTGACTGTTTTGGATGTTTTAATTTCTTTGAATAGCCTAAGGAAACAGCCGAAATTTCGCAACGCCAGCGAAATGATGCCTCATAAACGAGCGCAGAAATTCTATACTTATGACGTGTCACAACCCAGATATGGGTTGTGCCTCTGATTGGCTGAAGCAAATTTCTCACTCAGGATCGGACGACCAATTAGAAGCACTGCCCAGATCTGTGTAGTGACGCGTAATCAGTGTGGAATTTCTGCGCTCGTTTCTCAGCCGTCATTTCGTGCACCAGTCGAAGCGTCGCGAAATGTCGGCTGTTTTTTCAGCCTACTCTAGCTGCCCGATAATTTATCGATTTCCCGAAACCTGCTAGTAGCTTAATAAATATATGCTTGTTGCCAACGGAATTGCTCGAGGTTGCACCAAAAAAAGCAACGCTATGATTGGTTTGGAAAAGAATTATTTTGGCAAACCAGTCAGATCCCTACCGTTCAGATGTTATTTGCCAACCCGCCCATTTCAAGACATCTTCCCATTAAATTCTTCAAAAAAATATGCTGTTCTGGTCATTAAATTTTTTTATTTCAGTCACCAGACATATTTTACAAAATACTTAAGTTACATGCAATTTTCTTCCTTCGATTTACAGTTACTTTACGGTTTACTTCTGATATAAGACCTTCAAAGAGCAGCTAGGTGGGAGCAAAATGCTTTGGCTGCTATCTTCTTTCCAAAATAACCTTAGCCATGGTAGCTTCGTCCTCGATAACGACCATACGGATAGCGACGATAGTGAGGCCGGTACTTGTTGTAGCGGCCGTAACGACGGTAACGGCCGTAACGACGGTAACGGCCGTAACGACGGTAACGGCCGTAACGACCCTTACGGCCGTAACGTCCCCAAGCCACTGGGTCAGCTTCTGGTATAGCGTTTACACTGAAACCAAAGAAACATTTTGAAATTTTTATATTGGTAATTCGTTATGTCCATTTTGTCTTTTATCACCAACCATCCTATAAGATGTAGACAATTCCTACTGAAAACTGTAATTTCACTTAGCTCAACTATAGGGTCGATAGTGCGGGGAGTGGCTTGTAAAATAATAAAAAAATACCTTTCAGAATTATCCACTTCATTTGCGTCATCAACATCTTCACTTTCTCCTTCTTCGTCTTCTTGATCAATTCTGTCACCTTCTAGGGCTTCTTCAGAGACACGTAATTTGCTTTCATCTTCCTGGTTATCGGATGCCAATTCGAATGGCCCATGTGACGAAGTAGTTGTCACCAGAACACCAAGGAAACAGACGAGAAGAGCGATCACTGCAAAAGACGGCTTCATGATGGCCAGTAACTGCAACGAACGTAACAGCAACAGTAACGAACGTTACGACTGACTGGTGAGATGGAAAACTCAGAGTGAACTTTGGGGCAGGTGGCTTTTTAATTTATAGTTTCGTTACGCTGTCATTTGCGTATGGGGTGTGCTATTTTTGGTTTTTGCTCAATGCCTCAAATGTAAGTAAAAATTACTGTAACAATACCGGTGCAACCCAATATTGCGTCGTACGTCCAATAACAAATAAAATGCTTCGAAAAATGGCAAAAATCACGAAATTCAGATTACCTTAATTAGTTTAGCTAAAAATCGTTATTTCTAGTGCAGAGAGTCAGGGAACTCAGTATAGTGATGGCCATGGGTTTTGTTGTCAAATCTTCATAAATTTGATTTTATTGCGGAAACGCTTTGCTATCAAAAATAACCACGCCTTCCAGCAGATTTAAAGGCAGCTATCAAATACTGTCGATCCAAAATAACCCTCATGCTACAAATTTAAAAGCTGATAGTCAAAAGAGTGATAATTACTTTACCCGTGAAGTGGATAGTAGACCACTGAATTTCATTGCACTATAATTTTTTAAATTGTTTTCTTTTGTTTACTTGTAACCATTTGGCACTCATTGTCAGATACTATTTCTTGAGTCAAAGTAATATCGCTTTAAGAATATATCTTATATTTTGTGCAGACTGTTTCCCCAATGAAATGAACACAAAAACATCTTTAAATATTTCACATACATTAGGTTCTACTAAATACAGGGAGAGAAAATTCGCAAAAAACAGTGTATGGACAAATATTATTAAGTATACATAACTAACTTTCGACAAGTTTTTCTTAACTTAGTGTGTGTGCACTGATAGCCATATTTCAAAGTAGCAAATCATGTAGCAGGGCCTGTGCTTCTTTACAACAAGGAGTACAAAATAAAAGAGCGAGAAAGCAATAACGAAACAAATATTATAAATTGCACCACAGATAATGTTATTTTATATCCAGCATTTTCTTGGTTATTTGTAATTCATTTCTCAGTTGTTTGGGTTAACTGGAAATGACATATCTTCAAGGCCTCCTAAGCATTCGCGGGAACGCAATCTCCTAACCCAAATCTCCCCCGCTCCAGTCCAACAACAGGCTAGTTTTATAAGTTTTTCCTAGGAGCGGTTATTCTTGTGCTCCACGTTTGCTGAACTCAACATCAAACACTTGCAGTTTTTTTTTTTTTTTAAGGTTAGCAAGTAATATTTGAGACAAATGAACGTCACGCTCGTGGCCATATTTACGACAGACTGCCTGTACATCCCGGGAGGGGGGGGACTCCGCATACGAAAGGGGCGGGGATGCTCGTTGGAAATTTTGAATTAAGCCCCTAAAGGAGACCGACCTGGGCGTGGCTCAAGCTTGTTTTGACCCCTAAAAGAGACCATGTTAAAACACAGACAGTAAATATTTTTTTTATAGTTTTTCGCGTAAAACCCTAAACGAGACCCTCACGGCAAAATATGATGGCGTTTTGCCCAGAACACCCTAAGTGAGACCAAAATCCGAAATTTACACCCCTCAGCGAGAAGACGAGCATCCCCACCCCTTTCATATGTCGAGTCCTCCCACCCCCCTCCTCTCGGGCTGTACATGTTCTTAATCTTGCTTGAGCAAACGAGAGCGATGAGAGCGATTCCCAGGCCGTCCTAAGAGCAAAAATAGGGCGAGACAAAATAAGTACACTACATCTGCCATTTGCAAAAAATATCATGCTGTGATAGGTTTTAAAATTTGTCACAATTTCGAGAGCAGATTAGTGACTTCGAAATTGTTGCGGAGTTACAGTTCTAAATTTGTTAGCGGAGACTGGGAGAAATATCAAACCGTGTATTGTGAAAGTATAGAGACGGCGGAAGTAGTTGCGCATGGAATAACTTTTTATTTGTTACGTAAAGTTAAGTAGTCGCTAAATTGAAACACGTACACACTGGCGTATGTAAGTGTTTTCCTACTTTCCAAAAATTGATCAACAAGTGGTCCAAGTGAAGAAGTTGGTATCGATATAAATACAGTATCATGCCACAAAATTCAATATAGTACTTATTAATATCACTAACTGCTACCGCTTCAATATCACAATATGGTTCGTTTTCCCTGATTAAACTGCCGAAGAGTCAGTATGGGGAGCGCTTAGTGACGATATTATGAGCGCGGTTTTACCAAACAAAAATCCACGTCATGGTCTGCAATACATCACCAATTTACAAGAGCAATTTACCATTCAGTATTAAGGCTAACATCCAGTTTTTCCCTAGCCTGAAGTCATTTAGATTTTTTAGACTTATGTTTAGGGACTTTTATTACTTTCTACATTTCCTTAAAGGGCACTAAATTTCAGTGAACAGTGGATTTCTAGAGATACTTTTATATTTATACTTAAAACTCAATGGGTGAACTTCGTGTCTAAAGCAATCTGATTGGATCGCAATCTCATGCCAACCAGTGATACCCACTACTTAATTGTTGGATAATGAAAGATCCTGAAGGCAGAAACGAACAAAACTGGCTGTTGTAAACTCGGTGTTCTCCCAAATTTCAAACTACAAAATTTTGAAAACAGAGACAATCCTGGCCTTGTTATTTTTTCAAGGTAAAGCAAATTATAAATTGTTCAAAAAAAGATGTTTTGGTTCTAATAATTCTTAGTTTCGACGGATAATACTTACTAATTCCAGGAAATGGGAGCTGAAGTATCTATTCTTGACATCGATATAGCGCGTCGTGTATCAACAAGGAACGAAAGCGAAGGTCCAAAACCTGTGGTATGTAAATTTGGCTGGCGTTTGGCGAAAGGGAAAGTTATGGAAGTTCGTCAACGTGCCTCCCAAGTTAACCCAACAAGTATCGGCTTTTCTGCTGAAAACGAGGTTGGCAGAGCGAGAATCTTCGATCATCTTACCCCCAAGAAGCAGAACCTGTTATTTGAGGCGAAAAAATTCAAAGAGCGGAATCATTATCAATTTTGTTGGGCTAAAAACTCCACCATTTATCTAAGAAAGGATGAGAGCTCTCGTGTGATTAAAATCTCGAACACTAATACACTACGACTTCTAGCATCGGATACGTATTCATTACAAGTTAGATAAGTATAATCTACTATTAATGAATCTTAGTTTCATTTAAGAGTATTAACCATCAGACCGCTCGTAGTACTCACTCTTTATTTCGTGAGCGTCCATACTTTGGGCAAAATATTATCTTTGCTCATGGCCAATTTAATAACTGCATACCTTCTCATTTGCCGACCAAAAAGTATTTGGAAAAGCTTTCTAGTTTTTACGATCTTGATCTTTTTAGGCTCAATGCAGCTAAAACCCTTAATCTTGATAATGATAATCTTTATTACAATCGTATCCAGAGCCGTTACTACTCTCCAGATAGCTTCAACAAATTTAAAACTGAACTTCCTAGACGTGCTAGTTATTCATGTGTCTCTGTTCTACATAATAATGTCAGGAGCCTTGGCGAAACCTTCAAAAATTCCAGGTCCATTTATTAGATGAATTGAACTGTGATTTCAGCATTATAGGAGTTTCTGAAACCAAAATAATCAGTGGGAAAAGCTTGGATTTTAATCCAAACATACCTGGATATATTTTTGAATGCGCTCCGCACCTCTCGCCTCTGGAGGTGTTGGCTTGTACATTAATGAATCTCTGAAGTATAAAGTTACTGAAAAAACATCAAATGAGGCTTTCCAGGCGCTATGGATTGAAATCCATTCCTCACAAAAATGTAACATCATTTGTGGTATTGTATATAGACAGCATAATTCTCCGCAACGCTTCCAAGGATATTTTGACGAAACTCCTGAGAAAGTAATAGCTTCAAACAAATCATGGGCGACTTCAACATAAACCTCCTTCACGCCGAAAGCTCCCATTATGCTCAGGAATTTTTACTTTCTCTGCAAAGCTTTTCATTTACACCAACTATTGATAAACCAATTCGTGTGCATAACAGCTCTGCCACCTTAATCGACAATATTTTGACTAACAAAGTTGATGCTAATATCACCAGGGGCAATATTGTCTCTGATATCAGCGACCATTTTTCACAGTTTTGTGTCTTCCACACTTTCTTTAAGAAGCTGAAGTCGAAAAAAAAAAGCGCAGAGATTTTTCTGGTTTCTCCGTTAATAGTTTTAACTCTGAACTTTCGGAGGAACTCTTAAACCAAAACAATTTTGATGACCAGTTTGTCGTCGACATTGCTTTTTTTAATTTCTATAACACACTGTCTATTCTTGTCGAGAAACACGCTCCTATGAAAACTCTCTCAAAACGCAAGCTAAAGCAGTTTTCTGAGCCGTGGATAACCATTGGCCTCAAAAAATCTATCAGAGTGAAAAATTCTCTTTTTCATTCAGGGAATTTCGCACAATATAAACTCTGTAGAAATAAAATTTGCGCTCTTACTAGGGCGAGTAAAAAGAATTATTATCACGCATTCTTTGCTGACAATTTGAATAACATGAAGAACACCTGGAATGGCATAAATAGCCTTATCAACGGCAAAAAGAAAAAATCTCGGGCTATTTCTTCGCTAAAGCGCCTTAACAACGGCATAACAACTGATCCCCTTGAGATTTCTAATATTTTCAACAATTACTTCTCTTCCGTTGGTGTAGCCTGAGTATCAGGCGTTTCCGAGGGAAAAGGGGAAAGATGGAAGCGAAAAAGGAAGAGAGCTGAAGGAGAGAAACGCCCTTCCTTTTTCTTCTCCCCCCTCCCCCCCCAACCCTCCCCCATCTAAAATCTCCCTAGCCCCTTAGGAAGGCCAGATACTCAGGCTACCGTTGGTGAAAAAATATTCGCGCGTACCACCTTCTTCTTGCAGTTTTACTATTTGTCACCCAATAAGTATCCTAACTCCTTCTTTTTTGATGCAGTCTCTCCAGTAGACATTGAACGTGAAATACTATCTATTCCTAGAAATAAAACTTACGGTCTTTACTCTTGTCCGATCCATATTTTGTCCGGTGCTAAACAAATTATTTCTGGCCCTCTATCCAACATTTTTAACATCTCTGTGCAAGAAGGTTTCTTTACATCCAAATTAAAGCAAGCGAAAGGTGTCCTGTCTACAAAAGTGACGATGAAACTGAACCCGGAAATTATCGGCCTATTTCGTTATTATCTATTTTTAATAGAATATTTAAAAAATTGATGTACTGACAACTAAAAAACTTTCTTGATAAAAACCATATCCCATTTAAATCACAGTATGGCTTTCGTGAAAAGCATACTACACAACACGCTGTTATTGACATTGTCAATATCACACAAAACAATATGGACCTAAAATTATTTACTTGTGGCATCTTCTTTGATTTCATGAGAGGACACAGAGGTTTTTTACTGGAAGTACCATCCCACACAGGGATGTTTTCTCCGCGGGCAGCTAATCCGACTTAATCCCATTTAATATGTCGCGCTCTTCGAAAGTGCGAAAATTTTCTTGTCGTGTATTAGATTTCAGATACATTTTCTTAATCTTCATTTCGCGCCAGAATAAATTAGTTTGCGCGCAAAGGGCTCCTAAAAAAATCACAAGGTTTGTCCCACTTCGAGTCCACCTTCTGGAGATACGCCGGCTTGGTAGCTGGAATAGATTGCCGAGGCGAAGATCTGGCATTTTTTCCTCGTCGTCGTATTTTCTTCACGACAAATGTTTAAATTTGTAGTGAGAATGCAGCGCATATCGGTGGATTTTACTTCATGCGGCTTGCTACTTCTGAAAGAAGAGTGCCGGATTTCATCGTTTTGTTCCTGTTTATTAGTGAAGGCAAATGTAAGGTAAATGAACCGACCACTGTAAGGTAAGAATTGAAGTTTTAAATTTGTTACTCGGCGAAAATCGTGGAATTGGAATTCGTGAAACTCGTGAGTATTACCTCTGTTACCTAATGTCATGCGATGACTCCTCGCTTTTTCGATGCGTAACACGGATATAAGCGATAAATTTCTTTCGCAAAGTGAAGTATAATTTACTTAACGAGACCATTTGACGAATATTTCTCGTTATATGCTTTATTCATATTTGCTTGGCTTATTCAGGCTACATGCCAGGAGTTTGATGACAATGTTTGTGTGCTATAATTATGCTGATAAGTTTTTGAAGGAGCCCATCAAATTTGATGGGCTCCTGGTTTTTGCATCTTTATATTGAAACTCATGCAAGCCAAACGTTTGTTAACTCTAGCAAAACACTCTTCTATTATGGAGGAACTTTTAACGTCTTTCGGGGCCCTAATACGGTGTCAAATTTTTAGGGGAAACAAAGCTTGATTTTTGGCGAAACAGACTATAGCTTTTTCGCCTTTAAAAAGAGCGCGAGGCAAACGTCCGTGAGCACAGTGTAAGCCAGTGATTCTTTAGGTAGAGCTAACAAACATAGGCTGCACTTTAGATGGCACACCCATGGGTGTAGTGTAACCCAGTGATTCTTTAGGCAGAGCTAACAAACATAGGCTGCACTTTAGATGGCACACCCATGGGTGTAGTGTAACCCAGTGATTCTTTAGGCAGAGCTAACAAACATAGGCTGCACTTTAGGTGGCACACCCATGGGTGCAGTGTAACCCAGTGATTCTTTAGGTAGAGCTAACAAACATAGGCTGCACTTTAGGTGGCACACCCATGGGTGCAGTGTAACCCAGTGATTCTTTAGGTAGAGCTAACAAACATAGGCTGCACTTTAGGTGGCACACCCATGGGTGCAGTGTAACCCAGTGATTCTTTAGGTAGAGCTAACAAAAATAGGCTGCACTTTAGGTGGCACACCCGTGGGTGCAGTGTAACCCAGTGATTCGTTAGGCAGAGCTAACAAACATAGGCTGCACTTTAGGTGGCACACCCATGGGTGTAGTGTAACCCAGTGATTCTTTAGGTAGAGCTAACAAACATAGGCTGCACTTTAGGTGGCACACCCATGGGTGCAGTGTAACCCAGTGATTCTTTAGGTAGAGCTAACAAACATAGGCTGCACTTTAGGTGGCACACCCATGGGTGCAGTGTAACCCAGTGATTCTTTAGGTAGAGCTAACAAAAATAGGCTGCACTTTAGGTGGCACACCCGTGGGTGCAGTGTAACCCAGTGATTCGTTAGGCAGAGCTTACAAACATAGACTATACAGGTGTACATCAGATGGTAACAAGTTTTAAAGTTAAAACTTTGTCATGAAGTGCTACACCATGGCATTTCGACTATTTCATTATCGCGCTTGTTTTGACGCACAATTGATAGTCAGGAGAAGTCGTATTGTCTAACACCATAGCAAAAGACAAATTTACACACATCACAGCGTTAAGGTAAGGTAATACTCGGTATTTCCTTCAGGTACATTTACATTTTCTGTTAGGTTATAAGCGATTAAATCGCATGCAGCGACGAACAAAACGCGAAGCCGTCAGATATTCTAGAACCGTGTTATTTACAGTGCTGTGCATTATTATTGCTTAACTAACTAACTACGCGCTGATGGAAATAAGTTTCGGCCGCTTTAAATTTTGAAACAATTCACTGGTACTGTATAGTGATAATTGAAGCGGAAAGTTAGCACGCGAGCAGGGCGATTCTGCTGTGGTTTCTGTAATGTAGAAGATATTACGGCAATGAGGCTCCCGAGGTCCGTTCTGGAAATCACAACTACATGTAGGATGAAATGTATTCTGCGTGCAGACGTCTCCCGCGAGACGGTTTCTTGGTGATTTTATTAATTTTTCCGATCCTTTTTTTTTTTTCAGCTCTATTTTCGCGGCTTTTGCGATACAAACTAAATTTATTTTTAGTTGTGACGGCATTACACTGCTTATTCATGACGGCTTTGGAAGAAACTGAATATATTGCGCTTCGCGATTTCGCAAAATCGCTGCGGGAATTAAAAAATATTTTCTTCCAAAAAAGCGTTTTCACGCTTCTTTCTCTAGTCAATTATCTCGTTTGTCTCGTTTTCTAAAGGTCCTTGAAAACAGAATAAGACATATCTAGTATAACGCTGCTGTGGTTTAAATTTCAAAATGCGACCAAGTTTGGGAATTATTTAAGATTTTCGATTTTCTGCCTGGGCTTATTAAAAATTAGCCGCCGAAGACGGAAAGTCCAGTGACAGAATTGAGGTGACTTTCATAAAAACAACGAACATATTGGCAATCTTAGCTAATCTTCTACTTAAATTTCACAAAACAGTTATGGTTATCTAAAAATGTATAAACGGCACATTTTTTGATCTAGAGAAGAAAATATTAGGCTGTTCCAGGCGTTCATAGAAGAGCGCGGGTGAAATATTTAAGAGGAAAAAAAACGATTGAAGACTAGAGAGGGAAGTCACCAAACCACAGCGGCTAGTCCATTTTAGGGGTTGTCCATATGGGTAGTCCATGGGGGTAGTCCATGAACTTGGGATGAGTGTTTTGTTCACCACCAGAAAAATAAGTGCTCAGGAAACCAAAACACTTGTAACCAAATGTTGTATATATAATCAGTTCTCTGTAGTTTTAATTCTTCACTCCATTAAAGCATATTTCTTCACATGTTCATATTTTAGAATTCTGTACTCTGTTCTACACTTAAAGGATTCATCGACATCAATCCGCGTAAAAATTCGATGATCTACACTCAATCTACACACTTGATCAGCTCCACGACTCCGAAGGACTACACAGTTCTAAGACTCTTCGCAAAAAGCTCAGTTTTCAGATCACGTGACGAGTTTTCCCGCCACAATGACGCAATAATTTCTAACACACTCCCCGCCTTGACTGACACAGGTCAATCAACAACAAATGAAATAACATTAATAAAATAACAAATGAAAGAAAAAGAGTTTGCTGTTCTTTGACTTAATGTTAATGTTTACTAACATGTTCCTGTTCGGCATTTCCCACGAAGGTAATAGGGAAATCAGTGGTTCTGTTCTGACGCTCTTCCCGCACTTGCGATTCGACTTCTACAGGGTAAAGCCTATTTAGGGGTCTTGTCATTTCCACGACTCGATCTCCACTACACACTCTTACAACAGCTCCTCTGTGGTAACCATCTCGTCCTGTAATGAGAGATTTGACGACTCCCATACTCCAAAGTTGTCTCGGCGCTTTGTCCTTGTAGACGCAAACAACATCTCCGACCTTAATCGTTGGCTTCCTGTTACTCGAATTGCAGTTGTGATGAACACGTAATTCTGTTAAGTATTCCTTCTGCCAACGTCTCCAAAAATGTGAAAGTACAGCATTCAAGTACTTCTCACGTCTTGAAAGATCTCGCACAGTGTGATCTCCCCCACTCGGTTGTTTAGCGCTTCCGTGTGAACTCAACAAGCGACGACCAATAACAAGTTGCGACGGTGTAAGAGGATCTCGCATTTCATCACTCACATAAGTTAGAGGTCTTGAATTCAGGATTCCTTCGGTCTCGACAATGATTGTAAGCAGTTCTTCATAAGTGACTCGAGCTGTTCCTAAACTCTTTTTCAGACAGCGTTTTGTTGATTTAACGAGACGTTCAAAGAATCCACCCCACCAGGGTGCTAATGCCACGTTATATTTCCAGGATATGCTATACTCTGCTAACAACCCTTTGAGCTCTTCACTCTTGAAAGCGGAACCATTGTCCGATACAACAAGCCTTGGTACACCTCGTCGAGCAGTGAACCGTTTGAAGCTTCTCACAAACGCTTGAGTTGACATATTTGGAACAAGGTCTAGATGAACTGCGCGACTAGATGCACACGTTTATAACACAATGTATGCCTTGTTCATAACACTACTCTTGTTGTACACATCCTTGACATAAATGGGACCCGCAAAGTCTACTCCTATACTTGAAAATGCGAAGTCGTCAGACAATCTGAATTCAGGTAGTTGAGGGGTAGGAGGCACTCCATAGGGGCGACCTTCAAGTTTCTTGCATACTACACACTTGCTTAATATCTTCTTAACTGTCTGTCTCCCTTTAACGACCCAGTATTTTGATCGCAGTTGAACCAGCGTCTCTGCTACTCCATTGTGCATGACTTGTTCATGGCACTTGAGGATCACCAATCTCGTAAAGCAATGTTCTCTAGGCAGAAGTACAGGAAATTTGGTATCATAGGGTAACGACGACAGACCTATTCTTCCTTGACATCTGACTACACCTTCACTGTCCTGATAAAGTCCCAGGGTCGACTTCATTTGCTGGTACTTGTCACTGTTCAGGATACCCTTTTGAACGTGTTTAATCCACTTATTCTCAGCTTGTTTGTAAACTTGCAAGGATTCTTCTTGGTCAGTTGATCCGTCCCTTCTTCTTTTCAATTTCTTGACAAATAGCAACACAAGTGAAGTAACCCTTATGAGCTTCGTAAGGGAACTGTAGGATCCAGGATTGATGATACTCTCCAGATTTGCTTCTTTTTTGGTACACGTGTTCAATAAGCTGGAGACTGTAGGTTTGGCCGATTTCAGTTCGCACAACTCTTCCTTGGCTTGTACATTTACAGGCTGAACTGGCCAGTAGGCGCTTTCCTTAGACAGGAATTCTGGACCATGTAACCACAAACTACTTTCTTTAAGTGCAGTGGCCTTAATTCCTCATGATGCAATGTCAGCCGGGTTTTCTGACGTAGGACAGTACCTCCATTGCTCAGGCGGAGCATTTCGTCTGATTTCGCTCACACGATTCTCCACAAATTGCTTGTATTCCTTATCAGTGTTCCTAATCCACCACAAACAAATCATAGAATCCGTCCAATTGACTACGTCATCAACTCTCACAACGTTTTCTAAAGCTTGACTCACACTCTTCACCAATCTTGACGCAGTAAGGTTAGACAACAGTTCTAGACGCGGTATGGTTTGCTTATCCAACGGAGCTACTCGGGTTTTTGACGCCACAATCTCACATTCTACTCTTGACTCATATTCTACTCTCATGTAAACAACGGCTCCGTACGCCTTTTCCGACGCATCTGCAAAACAATGAAGTTGGAGCGATTTAACTTCATTCCCACCGAGACCTTTAGCATAACACCTTTTAAAACTCACTCTTCCAGCTAGTCTTAGGTCTGACAAAGTTGACAACCACTCTTGGTTGAGTTCGGTATCCACTAACTCGTCCCAGTCCCTTTGTGCCTTGCACAGTTTTTGAAACATAATCTTGAAGGGTAGAATAACTGGAGATATTAACCCCACGGGATCAAAGAATCTCGTAGCAGTACTGAGAATCAGTCTTCTTGTAGCTGGCTGAACGTCCACACCCTCCAATACCTTAGTCAAGTCATAGATCAGTTCATCTTGGTTAGGGTTCCAAAGCATTCCCAAGACCTTCTGCTCTTTCTCAGTACCTTGCTTAAAAACTGACTTTGAGAAGCTCTCATCTTCCTCTTGAACACATTCTTTACTGTTTATAGCAAAGTCTCCACTGAAGGCTGAATCTTGTTTCAGTGATTGCAAAAGACTTGCTGAGTTACTGTTCCACTTCCTCATATTGAACCCTCCTGATTTGAGACAGAGTTTTATCTCATTACAGAAACGCGCCCATTCATAAACGTCGATCGTGAAAATGCAAATAAGTGAAAAATGACGTTAATTTAGTGTCAATCAAGAAATCCCCTGGGTATATCCCTTTCCTGGTTATTGTTCCTGCTCAGACATCCGCAGCATTTGCCTATTCTTCGATGAAGAATAGAACTTTACGAAAAATCCTCGATGACTGTTGTTGATTTTGCTCTAAATAATTCAATGCACTGACTTAAAATGAATTTTTACCTTTTACACTAGTTCTTGGTGTTCGAATCGATGGATGAAATATGAGCGCAACCGATGCGTTAATAGTTTGTTTACATTTTGTCACGGGTTTTGGATAATATTATAAACCTTAAAATTTACGGGCAAATTCGACTCACTTACATTCTTCATTAAAGATATTGACTTTAGCAAAGTATAAGGCAAAATTAAGAGCGATACTTTCTTTAAGAACGCTATAACTACATATTTACCGGCAAACCTAAACAGCAATCTAATCCGTCTCTTGAAAACAACTACAATACCGCTTCTGATAATAATATTTATAAACGCTGCAAACATTTTTATTCAATCTTATCGAGTGATTTTCGTGGATGAGTTTTTAAGTAAAGAATACTTTGGTTTCTGATTAGCTTTAACTGTTTTGCCATCAAAACGATTCGCACGAGACTACTGAATTCGCGAGGGTTTTATGTTAGTGCACGAGGAAGAAAAATGCTTCTCTTTGCATAAACTTGAAGCGCTGACAAAGACATTCCAACACTTAAAACAATGGCAACCTACTTCTATTGTTTCTGCATTGTCTCTTGAAAGTGTGAGAATAGTTAACCGCTATGAAGTTCATAAGAGACCGAAAACGACGGTAGTCTTTGAAACTTCGTTTTTGCTCGCAAAGCCTAATGGGTACCCCACTTTTCACGGGCGACGTTTTTCAATGGGCGCGTTTCTGTAATGTCCTTTGACAAAGAAAGGGCATTGTTCACATCCTTGGCCCCAGAAACGAAGTCATCTACATACAAAGACTTCAAAAGCTCAAGTGCAAATGCATTGTCATTCAGCATATATGTATTAACATGGTGTCTGATGGTAGCATTGAGAATGAAGGGGCTAACATTCACTCCAAATACAACTCTTGTAAAGCGAAGTAACTTAATCTCAGGTGATTCCTTATTGACATCATCTACCCATAGAAAGCGTAAAAAGTCTCTGTGTCCTGGATCAATCTCAATATTCAAAAATGCTTTCTCAATATCAGCAGTTACAGCAACTTCATGAACTCTAAATCTCAGCAAAATGTCCAGTAGAAGAGGATTTAATGAAGGTCCGACATGCAGACAGTCATTTAAGCTTGGTCCAAACACCTTGGATGAGGCATCGTATACAACTCTAACCTTTGTTGTATCTCTGTCAAGTCTCACAACTCCCCTGTGTGGGAGATAGTGCACATTTCCAGGTTCTAGGACTTGATCTTGCCGCACTTCTTCAACTACTCCACTTTCTAATTGCTCCTTAATCACTTGATGATATTGTTCCAGTATTTCTGGTTGGGTCTTAAGCTTCTTAATCACAGTTGCCAACCTTCGTGAAGCATTTGTATAATTATCTGACAGCATAGGGTGATTATCCTTGAATGGTAGCTTGACTTGGTATCTTTCACCAGTAAATTTTATCTCATTAGAAAACTTGTCATGAACTGAAGTTTCATTGTCCCTTATGCCTAAGGTTTCCAAGTCCCAAAATTTCTGCAAATCATCTTGCACATGGCTGATGTCAGCTGACTCAATTTTCAAAACATGTGTAGCACTTAGGTTAACTGTGCATGACTCTGTCAATGCTGGAACTGCAGCTGGTCCCGACAGTACCCATCCCAACTTGGTCTCAAGAGCCACCGGTCCAGAAGGATCTCCCTTGATTATTCCTCCAGTAAAGAAAGACCAGTAGTGATCTGCTCCTATTAGTAAGTCAACACTAACCGTTCCATTAACAGCTCCACATGCAAGCTGTAGCCCTTGAAGGTATGGATAACATTCTACTGCACTTTGAATTTCTTGGTTCGATACTGGACTGCATATTACTGGTACAACGTAAGCAGTGACGTACACACTCATTGCATCTATTATTCTGATGCACAATTGCACAATGTCACATTCCTTTACAGATGCTGAATTGTCACCAAATGTTTTGATTAGCAAGGTTTCCTTACCAACAGTAGGTAATTTTAACTGCTCACGTGTCTTACTGGTTATATAAGATCTCTGGCTACAAGAGTCAAAAATGACTTGAGTATACATTCCAGTTTCTTGATTATCTGGTCTAAAAACAAAGGCTTGGGCAGTCTGCAACAGTATAGAGTTATTATTGCTGCCAACATGCATTGTTGATGTTCCAACATCTCTGGATCTCTCCTGGGAAGTTTCAGATCTACTAAGTGATGCTAATTCAGCTCCTGAACTACTAGGTTGGACAGGCTTCTTAGGGTTTTCACAGATAGTCACATGATGTCTAGCTCCACAATTAAAACATTTGGCCTTTGACTGACAACCTGGTGTAATATGCCCTGCTTTCAAGCAAACAAAACACCTGCCACTTCGTCTCAATATAGTTCTTCTAGCCTTTGGTTCAGTAATGGTACTACAGGTGATGGACTTGTGATTTTTCTTGCAAAAGACACATTGCAGAGTACACTCTTCACTGCCCGCATAAAGTGCAGATGAGGAAAGGGGCTGTTTGAATCTTCCCTTATGCTGGTCAAATTTAGGGTTAGAATTCGTTGGACTACTTGTTTTCACTGCATTACACCTTTCTCTTGCCTCCAACTCAGATTTCAGTGCATTTAACAGGACATCAAGGTCCCAAGTTTCTTTACTACCAAACTTGCGACTGATGATTAATCTCAACTCAGAGGGAATTTTCTCCATTACAACTGGAACTAATAAATTTCCAAAGGACTCTGATTCGATGCCTAGTGCCTTCAAACTTCGAATGTTTATCTCTATCTTGTCATACAAATCACGGAGTTTCTTCGTTTCATGCACTGAACTGACTATTGGCAATTTCAACAAAGCGTTCATGTGGTTAGAAATCAACAGCTGTGGTTTACCAAATCTATCTCTAAGTATATCAATGGCAGTTTCGTAATTATCTTCAGTGAGAGGCAACCCAGTAATTGCAGATTCGGCTGCGCCTGTCACACAACTCTTCAAATAGGTGAATTTTTGGATTCTTGAAATGTCAGTGTTTCTGTTAACCGCAGATTCGAAAGTGTCCCAGAAACTCTGCCATTCCTCGTAGTTGCCTGAAAATGACTTTAGTTCTAGTTTAGGTAGCTTCACTTTCGCGCCCTCATTACTTTTGACATTGTTATTAATTTGACTGAAGCTTGGTGAAGTTCCCACGTGTGCGCTATTTTTAGCATCCTCTAAACTCAAGTCAATTCTAGCCAAAATACGGTAAACTTTTGCACAAAACTCACCACAATCCTCGACTTCTTTCTCAATGTCTCTCCCCTTACTGTTTTCCAGAATTGTTTCGTCCAACTTTTGGATAGTTTCTAGCCTTTCATTGAGGGTGAATTTCAGTCCCATAAGTTTTTCCCTTGATGAATCTTCCACGTGATCGTCAGTTTGCTCGACTAAAATTCTCGTCGCACCTTCTATCGTTTTCTCCACAAAAGCTCTGTGGGCATTTCTAATTCTCTTTGCTTTTTCGTTGTCCATTCTTTTCTTCTTGTACTGTAATCCTGTTCTTGACGATTAATTGATTAAACTTGTTTCGTCGATCCGGCGACTGCGAAGGACCATGTAACCAAATGTTGTATATATAATCAGTTCTCTGTAGTTTTAATTCTTCACTCCATTAAAGCATATTTCTTCACATGTTCATATTTTAGAATTCTGTACTCTGTTCTACACTTAAAGGATTCATCGACATCAATCCGCGTAAAAATTCGATGATCTACACTCAATCTACACACTTGATCAGCTCCACGACTCCGAAGGACTACACAGTTCTAAGACTCTTCGCAAAAAGCTCAGTTTTCAGATCACGTGACGAGTTTTCCCGCCACAATGACGCAATAATTTCTAACAACACTAGCAAATTCATATTCTTTTATGAGCAGCTGTCCTGTCGTTTCATTTAAAAAGTGATTAGCTAAGATGGTTGGCAAATATATTGCCTCACTTTTAAAATTGCTACACTGACGTGTTCTATGTGCTTTTGATTTTTCCCTCCGAGTGTTCAGAAGATATATAATTGCACGAAGTGCGAAAGACAAATAAATAAATTATGTTTCAAGGTTTAAGGCGGCTTTAAAGTATGGGTTACTAAGTCAGACTTGTCATCATAAAGTGCATTGTATGGAAAAGTTTGGGCAGGATACCT
>NC_133201.1:58831149-58838649 GCF_958299795.1 Porites lutea | reverse complement strand
CGTTGATATGGCATGTAACCAATCACAGAGCAGTATTCTTTTGTTTAAGCTTTAGAGAACAAATGGAACAATGGAGCTCATTCCTATTCACCACTTTGAACCAATCACAGAGCAGATGACGTCTGGAGGTCATTCGCATTCAGGACTTTGAACCAATCACAGAGCAGATGACGTCACGTATAGGATTTTAGTATGCATGAAAATGGCGCCCTTACACTGCGAGCAGTCTCTCTTTTTCGGCAGATTTAGTGAGAGCAGTGCACGTGCGCGGGAGGGGCAAAGCCGGGAGACGCGCGAAACGAGGGCGGCAGCCCGAGAAGAAAAAAGAGACTGCCCGCAAAGCCAGAGCCAATGAAATATGCGTTGGCCTCACAACTCAAAAATATTATTGGCGGATGAGTGAAGCGTTGACAACAACCTGTCAACAATCGAAAATGATGGCGGAAGCACTGCAGGAATGTTTGTCGGAAAATAGAAGCATTAGAAGGTCATATCTCCGGGTAAGCGCGTGATCGTAATTCGAATACTCAAAGCCTCTCCCGTCTCGCGCCTTCACTCACGCGCGTGGTCATTTGCGAGTCTCGTGGGTTTTTCCACGACGGACTAAGAAAAAAGAGAGGCTGCTCGTAGTCTGTGGCGCCCTTTACCATGAACGCATTAAACATTGAACGATTTTCTGCCTTAACAACACAAATGCAGAAAGACTTCTTTGAAGTAAACAAGAACTTAATGTACGTTTTTGGGCTTTAAGGCGATTGGAAAAGAAACAAGATAAACGAGTGTTGTCTGCACGCGATGGTATACTGCTGGTGGTTTAGGTCGCTGAGTTGTGGCAACAGAAACCCAGATATGAACCCTGGGTTCAGCCCATTTTATTTATTTTAATTTGTGGACCCGATTTTCCAAAGGCAAAGAAATTTACACGACACAGTATTTCATCGCTAATTATTTTATTCACGTCAAAGAGTATATCATTGTACACAAGAAATAATAACAATAAAGAAATGGCTAATGGTTACATCATTACTTGACGGTGTAGTCTACCAAATTGTCTCTGTAACTTAGGTCTTGGTTCATAGGTAGGTCCTTCTTCAGATGATACAAAGAACGTATTTTGTTATAATCTTCGCTTGAACAAATCGTTCATTTCCAATAAGGTATCAGGATAATCGTAGATATTGCGTACACCAATAATGGCAGTTCTGCTCATCAACGTGGAGTTCATAATCTGTTCCTCCGTCATTTCTTCACACCATACTTTTTGAAATGTAGCCTGCGTTTGAAAGGGAAGGGAAAGGGGGTTTTGGGCGCGAGGGGCGCGCGAGGAGGAAGGGAGGGAGGGAAACGCCTGCCAGGAAACCATTGTTTTCGCCATCCCGCCTACTAATTATGTATGCAAAAATAACGCAACTGTGAATGACTAGCTGTCAAATAAGTCTGGCGGCGATGCGCTTATTTAAGTAGTATTTCGCGTACTATTTTTCTTTTGTTTTCCTAAAACAAGAAATCTGAAGTGATAAGGAGTGATGGAAGGTCCAAACGCGCGTGATCAAAGTGCTTGCTGTGCGTTCCATACATTCTTGATCTTAGTGGAAGTCCAAATGCTGGCTACATACATGCGACGCATGCGTAATAACAGCCTGGAGATCAGGATTGCGGGCTTCTCTTGTTGCCTGCAACTACAGTTGATATACCGAGTTTGGTAAGGATTGGTTTTAAACTTGTGAATGAAGACCGGGAAAAACAGGCTTGTACCTTGAAACAATAGATACTGGGAGGGAGATCGAGGCTTACCTTGAAGCAATCGTAAAAATGAAGCATCAAAAGCCGTATATAAATGTTTTCAATTGAAACTATAATTCTAAAAATGAAATTTAAAAATTGGTCTGCTGAATCACAATGTACTAGAATCAAAGGAGAGGGTGTCGGTAAATAAATGAACCTAACTAGCGAGTTATTTGAGGGGCCGGGGCAAGGGGACTAAGTAAAACCTTTCATAAGTCTTCCTAAATTGAGGGAGATTTTTGAAATATTACAATTTTAATTTTGAGAGTTAAGCAGAATTTGATTGTATTGTATTTTGAAGTGGTAGTAGCTGACTGATTTTATGTTGGTAGGAATCTCTTCCTAGATTTTGGTTATGGCAAACTTTAAACTTGTTTGTTTACAATAATTTGACCTTACACATGGCACATGAAAAATTAAGATTTGAGGCAATATATGGAATTATGTGAGTGATCTATTTATTTATTTATTTTCCAGCTTTTCTGGACACAGGCCTGCCCAGAGGGAATGTGCACGAACGGGACTCAGATCCCATGCGAGGTGCCATCACTACCCAATCCCACAACCCGTAAAGGTTGGCCACATCACCGGGGTCTACGACCCCTATTGTTTTCGAATAGCGATGTGGGTTCTTTTATGTCCCACAAGAACAAATCAGTGAAAGTGCTGTGAGACGGGACCTACAGTTTTTCGTCCTTATCCGAGAAGACTAGAAATTCTAATCATTTGCAGATGTCATTACAAAGACAGCACTTTCTTCTCAGTCATTTAAAGACGCTGAGTGCAGGTCCGGCCTGGGTTTGAACCCGCGACCTCCCGCTCGGCAGACCGGCGCTCTCCCAACTGAGCTAACCAGGCGACGGTGACTCGTGACATGTCACGTGACCCCGATCAAATGTTCAGGCACAAGAGGACCTCAGGATTTACTTTTGGAGAAAATTTCATTTTTTTATAGTTCTAGGTCTCCTAGCGAGAGATATTGGCAATCAATCATATGCCCCGAACACACTTTTGACCTAGGCCTAAACCCCTTGAGAATCCCTATTCCATCTCCTCGCTGTTTTTTTTCTGCCCACATCTCTTTGAGCTGTCCCCACAATCTGAACGCCTGGAACAGGCTACACCTGGTCTTTCGTCAAGCCTAACATCCTGTTGGGGGTGGTATTATAGATGTTATTTATGTGTTACCTCCATATAAGTCAGTCTATAACCTCTTTGTTCCTCACTTTCTTTAAAATATGGGTCCAAAAAGCTTTAGGACTGGTTTTACGGGCATCTACGAGGAACTCAGATGTATATTGGTCCTCAGATTTTAACGCTTAGAGCAGGGCCTTTCTAGGGACATTTAAGTTAGCCCAGTTATCAGGTTTATTAATTTTTTTTCTCTGTTGTATAGCTTGTGTTTCTTCGGACAAAGGCGACGGTGAGACGGATATAAACCATATAACGACTTAAGGTTACTTTGTTAGGAACGTTGTTTTGTAACGTGGTCAACATAGTAGATTCAAATTTTTCTCCTGTTGTTCGACAGGTACGAGAGAAAGTACTGCTGAAAAGTTGACATGTCTAGTTTGATTTTCGCTACATCAGCTTTGCTCCTAATGAAGACTTTCCGCTCCTGCAACCTTTTCCTTGCAGGTTATACCAGAAGATTGAAGAGTACCATATCCTAATCACTTATAACAGTAGTTGTAGTTACCTGGCAGTTTCTTAACCACAGAGGCATCAGTAGTAATATTCTGCATTCTGGTTGGTGAATTTACCAGTTGTTTAAGGCCAAATTTTTGTTTAATGTCCAAGAGACAGTTTGCAGCAGAATAAGATTGAGGGCCTTCTGTGGCACAGTTATCCTTCCAATTAATATTTCAGGGGCACCTAACGTCACTTTTCGGAAAATATCTGTTCGGAAGAGGACTTGAGATCTAGAATTTTCGGAACATATTTTGTAAAATTTATTGCTTGCTTGCCTATCATAGGATTTTCGAACATCTAAGAGAATCAAACTAGCTCAAAATCCAGTTGGAGAGAAGAAAGCAAGTTAGATTTTATTGCTTTACGTAAGTGACATGCCCAATTGCTTAGTGACGTGCCTAATTGCTTAGAAACATTTACTGACGACACCATTCTTCCAATTATCAACAGGACCTTGAAAAAACTATAAATGAAGACTGCATTCAAACATCTCAGCTACTGCTCAGCTAATGAACTTTTTGAAAACCCAAATTTAATGCGAGACTCAGTTCATTAAGATCTTTTATTATTTGTATAGGTAATAGCATGATTTGTAGTGATGATATTTGGCATAAATACGACAAGTGATATTTCAAAATTGTTATACGTAATTTAAAGAGCCGTTAGGCGAGTGAAATTTGCGACAATTTTGAAATATCACGAGTGGTATTTACGCCAAATATCACGTACAAATCATGCTATTATTTGTTTATACTACAACCCCAAAAAGGTTTCTAATTTTCACATGTAGGTATTTCAAATTAAGTTGAAATACTACTGCTCTAAGCCAATCAAATTACATAAATTTCTCATGTAGTAGTATAATAGTCTGAACAGTACAGATTCTTATAATCAGTTTTAAAAAAATAGGCCGCCACGAAAAGCTGTTCATGCGGCATAGTATGGACACTTATCCCATATATGAATCTTCATTTTAGGGTTCGGAGCGGGCCGGGGCAGCTTTCCCTCGTAGATATCGCGCAGAAATCAGCGTTCTTATGTGTGAACAGAAGCCATATGGTTTTGGTGCATGCGCAAAAGCTATCCAGTATAGTGTGAATATAGCCGGAGATGCCACTCTCACTTTGTTATAACGATCGCATACTCCTACGTAACAGAGCTGGGTTATGGAGTCGAATGTCTTAGGCATATCTGTTTTTTAAGTTCCAACAAGCTGTTTGTTGTCTTTCGCCATCCTCCAGTGATCAATTGTATTAATACTTAGTGTAGTCTGACAGCTGAGAGTCATACCGCAGGCTCTCAGGGTCTGTTATAGACGGTCCCCTAGTTGTTTAGCTACAATCCGCTTAAAGATCTTATCTATAGCTGAAAGGACAGTAAATGTGATTTGTTGTTTTGAACGCACGTATTATAAATTGACTGTTTTGGATGTTTTAATTTCTTTGAATAGCCTGAGGAAACAGCCGAAATTTCGCAACGCCAGCGAAATGATGCCTCATAAACGAGCGCAGAAATTCTATACTTATGACGTGTCACAACCCAGATATGGGTTGTGCCTCTGATTGGCTGAAGCAAATTTCTCACTCAGGATCGGACGACCAATTAGAAGCACTGCCCAGATCTGTGTAGTGACGCGTAATCAGTGTGGAATTTCTGCGCTCGTTTCTCAGCCGTCATTTCGTGCACCAGTCGAAGCGTCGCGAAATGTCGGCTGTTTTTTCAGCCTACTCTAGCTGCCCGATAATTTATCGATTTCCCGAAACCTGCTAGTAGCTTAATAAATATACGCTTGTTGCAAACGGAATTGCTCGAGTTGCACCAAAAAAGCAACGCTATGATTGGTTTGGAAAGGAATTATTTTGGCAAACCAGTCAGATCCTTACCGTTCAGATGTTATTTGCGAACCCGCCCATTTCAAGACATCTTCCCATTAAATTCTTCAAAAAAATATGCTGTTCTGGTCATTAAATTTTTTTATTTCAGTCACCAGACATATTTTACAAAATACTTAAGTTACATGCAATTTTCTTCCTTCGATTTACAGTTACTTTACGGTTTACTTCTGATATAAGACCTTCAAAGAGCAGCTAGGTGGGAGCAAAATGCTTTGGCTGCTATCTTCTTTCCAAAATAAGCTTAGCCATGGTGTTTTCGTCCTCGATAAGGACCATACCGATAGCGACGATAGTGAGGCCGGTACTTGTTGTAGCGGCCGTAACGAGGGTAAAGGCCGTAACGAGGGTAACGGCCGTAACGAGGGTAACGGCCGTAACGAGGGTAACGGCCGTAATGAGGGTAACGGCCGTAACGGCCCTTACGGCCGTAACGTCCCCAAGCCACTGGGTCAGCTTCTGGTATAGCGTTTACACTGAAACCAAAGAAACATTTTGAAATTTTTATATTGGTAATTCGTTATGTCCATTTTGTGTTTTATCACCAACCATCCTATAAGATGTAGACAATTCCTACTGAAAACTGTAATTTCACTTAGCTCAACTATAGGGTCGATAGTGCAGGGAGTGGCTTGTAAAATAATAAAAAAATACCTTTCGGAATTATCCACTTCATTTTCGTCATCAACATCTTCACTTTCTTCTTCTTCGTCTTCTTGATCAATTCTGTCACCTTCTACGGCTTCTTCAGAGACACGTAATTTGCTTTCATCTTCCTGGTTATCGGATGCCAATTCGAATGGCCCATGTGACGAAATAGTTGTCACCAGAACACCAAGGAAACAGACGAGAAGAGCGATCACTGCAAAAGACGGCTTCATGATGGCCAGTAACTGCAACGAACGTAACAGCAACAGTAACGAACGTTACGACTGACTGGTGAGATGGAAAACTCAGAGTGAACTTTGGGGCAGGTGGCTTTTTAATTTATAGTTTCGTTACGCTGTCATTTGCGTATGGGGTGTGCTATTTTTGGTTTTTGCTCAATGCCTCAAATGTAAGTAAAAATTACTGTAACAATACCGGTGCAACCCAATATTGCGTCGTACGTTCAATAACAAATAAAATGCTTCGAAAAATGACAAAAATCACGAAATTCAGATTACCTTAGTTTAGCTAAAAATCGTTATTTCTAGTGCAGAGAGTCAGGGAACTCAGTATAGTGATGGCCATGGGTTTTGTTGTCAAATCTTCATAAATTTGATTCTATTGCGGAAACGCTTTGCTATCAAATATAACCACGCCTTCCAGCAGATTTAAAGGCAGCTATCAAATACCGTCGATCTAAAATAACCTTCAAGCTACAAATTTAAAAGCTGATAGTCCTAGGAGCGGTTATTCTTGTGCTCCACCTTTGCTGAACACAACATCAAACACTTGCAGTTTTTTTTTTTTTTGAGGTTAGCAAGTAATATTTGAGACAAATGAACGTCACGCTCGTGGCCGTATTTACGCCAGACTGCCTGTACATCCTGGGGGGGGACTCCGCATACGAAAGGGGTGGGGATGCTCGTTGGAAATTTTGAATTAAGCCCCTAAAGGAGACCGACCTGGGCGTGGTTCAAGCTTTTTTTGACCCCTAAAAGAGACCATGTTAAAACACAGACGGTAAATATTTTTTTATATTTTTTCGCGTAAAACCCTAAACGAGACCCTCACGGCAAAATATGATGGCGTTTTGCCCAGAACACCCTAAGTGAGACCAAAATCCGAAATTTACACCCCTCAGCGAGAAGACGAGCATCCCCACCCCTTTCATATGTCGAGTCCCCCCCCCCCCCCCCCCCGCTCGGGCTGTACATGTTCTTAATCTTACTTGAGCACTTACTTGAGCAAACGAGAGCGATGAGAGCGATTCCCAGCCCATCCTAAGAGCAAAAATAGGGCGAGACAAAATAACTACATTACATCTGCCATTTGCAAAAAATATCATGTGATAGGTTTTAAAATTTGTCACAATTTCGAGAGCAGATTAGTGACTTCGAAATTGTTGCGGAGTTACAGTTCTAAATTTGTTAGCGGAGACTGGGAGAAATATCAAACCGTGTATTGTGAAAGTATAGAGACGGCG